>NC_082686.1:4953037-5253037 GCF_949987515.2 Delphinus delphis
TGAGGACCCAGTGCTTTTGTTCCACATGAAAACCGGCAGAGAGTCACATGCTTCAGGGGACAGGAGAGCTTCCTTGAGTGGAGATAGCGTGGGGAGGTTGGGTACAGCCCAGCATCTAGGAGCCTGGCCTCAGGAAAGAGATCAACCAGGAACGGGTCGACAGGTGTGCGCTTGGGTAATTTATTCAGCTGCTCTGAGGTTATTTCTAAAATAGAGACAAGAATGCACACAATGATAGAAAAAATAACAATACCAGTGGCTCCCAACACTATCAAGTCCAACCTCCCTTTTGATAACAAACATGGTGTATAAACTCTTCACTTCCTGAAGTGAAATTTATAGGTAATGTTACCTACCTACCCACACACCTGGTCTGCATTCCTAGTGATTCAATGCAGAAGGCAAACCTCCAGCCTCTTGTGCCTGAGCATATATGTAGTGAAATACAGATTTTATTAAAAACTGATTTTTGTTAATCCTGTCTTTAGATTATTATTAATTCAACATACTGAGTTTTTAATAGCTTTATTCAAGCTTGATTTACATATCATAAAATTCACCCATTTTACATGTACAATTCAATGTTTAGTATATTTACAGAGTTGTGAAACCTCCACCAAAATCTAATTTTAAAACATTTCCATTAACCCAAAAAGAAATCCCATGTCCGTTAGCAGTCATTCCACATTCCTACCCCAACTTTAGGCAACCGCTAATCTACTTTCTCACAGAACTGCCTTTTTTGGACATTTCATGTGAATGGAGTCGTACTTGTGGTCTTTTATGTCTGTTGTTTTTCGCTTATCAAAGTGCTTTTGAGGTTGTATCAATACTTTGTTCCTTTTCATTGTTAAATAATATTCCCCTGAGTGCACATATCACATTTTGTTTAACCATTCATGAATTATAAATGGTGATGCTACTAATACTTGGATACAAGTCTTTTACAGATGTTTAAACGTTCCATGGCTAGGGAAGTGATATTATTTATTATTTTCAGGAGGGCCATCGGTGTCTTTAAAAGGGTGAAGACTCGGAGTGAGGTTCCGAGCTAAGAAAACATACACACAACCTTCCTCTAGTTGACAGACTAGTCATATTCTTGAAAAACAAGGTAGGCATTAGGACTGGGTGAAAAATACTCATATTCATAAGCTAAGTAGAATTAGACTCTAGGTTCTGATAATGGCAAACAAGTTTATCATCTGTGTGAACAAACAAAAGGCTTGAGACTTGGAGGGATTATTCACCACGTGGGCTTGGCCTGCACGTTTACAACACCAAGAATCCCCGCTTCTCTCCCGCCTCTGCAACCCCGCAGGGCTCCAGTCAGTGGAAACACACAGTCCCCATAGGTTTTCAGAATGGCCCGAGGATGGAACCTCCCCACTGAAACTGTGCAGACAGAACCCACACGATCAGACATTCCTTGACCGTTGATACGTGCTCATGGTCAGCAGGCTCCCTCCGTGTGGTCCAGACAACAGTCCCGGGAGCAAGGGCAGGCTTACAGAGCGGGGCAGAGTGGCTCAGAGTGCCCTGTTCTCTAGGACGCGGGGCTGGTGTGATGCTGGGGAGGTACTCGGTGCCGTCCCCAAGTATGTGCCCCAAAACAGGACAAAGGAAAGGCAGCAACGCTGATGGAGAGGTAGCAGGAGGAAGATGGTGGTAGGAGACGAGCTGAATAGATAAAGCAGCTCTGCCTGTTCACTCTAGCTTGTTTCTGTGCAAAATCAGAACTGTTTCCCCAAATTCACTTCCTCAGCCTCCGTGAAGAACTTAGATGAGACAAACTAACCATTGTTTTCATTGCTGTTCCTCTTGGGGAAATTCATGCTTGATAATTTTTTTTTTTCCTGCAGATGGTCTGTTTTTACCCGAAAGCCCTTTGTTTCCAGTAACTGTGTGCTTCCCTCTAATACAAGGTTTCAAGGGGGAAAAACTGCCAAAAATATTTTACGGTGATTTTGCTTTTTTTCATATTTGGAGAGGCTGACCAAATACGTGTATTGTGGTCATTGTCCAATTTAAAAACAGGGCAGAGGGTAGTGTTGACGGACGGGAAGGCTGAGGCTCAGGGACCTCCAGTCCTCGTCTCAGGCAGCGACCCAGCCTCAACATGACAACCTCCGCTTTTCCTTTTTCCTCCCGAATTCTCCATTAGGAGGCTAGTTTTGCTTTGCTTTTCCTGTTTTTATAGCTCTGCTTCTAAACATGCAACTGAAAACCATGAGTTACTGAATCAGCTATAGGTGTTCATTCACTAAGAAATTTTATAATGTGCATATTGTATATTTTTTTTCGAAATCAAGGTGATGTCATTGGTCTGGTAGAAGTTTGCCAATTTCTGGATTGGTCTTTCATTGCTTCTCTACCACGTGTCCGTAGATTGCATGGTTTCAGGTGACTCACCGTCCTGGTCATCCAGGGACAGAGGAGGTAATCAGGATGCTTGACTTTCAGCATAAAAACCTGGACAGTCCTGGGCAAACCCAGATGGTTAGCCACACTCTAAGTGGTCCCGGTTTGCAAGAATACCCTGACAGTGTTGCCATTGGGAGATGCAACAGCCCTGCATGACAGTGGGCTCTTCCACTCTGTGTGAGCTTTGCTCGGGGAGAAGTCAGCCTGCTTCTCTGCCCGTCAGTCAGTGCCTTAATCAGCCAGACGCTGGACACGCTTTCTTGTAGCATCTCTCTCCTGTCCGTTGGTTTTCTGCGTGTGGGCTGCAGACGTCCCAGCACTGTCACCTCCATAGTCATTTTTTTAGGGCAGTAAAGAATGAGTTTCTGTGTGTATTACAGTGAGGGATCACTTCCCTTGACCCTTTTCAGGCTGTCGAGGTGACCTCAGCAGCACCGGCTGGTAAAACAGAAGGCTTTGGCCTCACACACTCAGACACAGAGTAGACTGCCGGCTTTCAGATCTGTGTAATTTTGTGCAATTATATTCAATTGCTCACTCAATCTCTGATGACTTTCCAATGAGCTGGTATTTTCAGAGGTAGTGGAAAAATCAGTTGAGGAAGAAATGATGATGTGATGGAAATAAATAAGGAAGTGAATGGTGAAGAATTAGAAGAAAACCCGTTGCTCACCTTTCTCGGAGCAAGTGCTGTGTCTGGGGAGGGGGCACTACGTGACACTGGAGGACCTGGAGAAGAAAAAGATGATGTTACAGAAGTTGAACACACCCTTCCTAAAGAGAGGCCAGCATATGGGGAAGGTCAGTCAAATGGACAGATGGCTAGGTTCGTTTAATATTTGAAGAAGTCAGCAAAGTCTTTTTTTATGTAAAGACTTTATATTTTAGAGCAGTTCTAGGTTCACTCGAAATTGAGAAGAAGGTACAGAGAGTTTCCATATACCCTCTGCTCCTAGACGTGCACGGCTGCTCCCCCCTCCCACCATCGGCGTCCCCACCAGAGCGATGCATTCGCCATGGTCAGTGAACCGACATCAGCTCATCATCATCGCCCAGAGTCCATAGTTTACACTGCGGTTCAGTCTTGGTGTTGTACATTCTGTGGGTTTGGAAAATGGTACAGTAACAGGTTTCTACCATTATAGTGTCATAAAGAGTAGTTTCAGTGCCCTAAAATCCTCTGTCTCCCCCCAGTTCATCCCTCCCTTCCATCACCCCCAACTGCTGGCAACCACTAACCTTTTATTTTTTTATTTTTATTTTTTTTGCGGTACGCGGGCCTCTCACTGTTGTGGCCTCTCCCGTTGTGGAGCGCAGGCTCCGGACGCACAGGCTCAGCAGCCATGGCTCACAGGCCTAGCCGCTCCACGGCATGTGGGATCTTCCCGGACCAGGGCATGAACCCGTGTCCCCTGCATCGGCAGGCGGACTCTCAACCACTGCGCCACCAGGGAAGCCCTCCACTAATCTTTTTTTACTGTCTCCATAATTCTGCCTTTTCCAGAATGTCATATAGTTGGAATCATACAGTGCCTAGTCTTTTAAGATTGGTTTCTTGCATTTAATAATATGCATTTAAGTTTCATCTGTGTCTTTTCATAGCTTTATAGTTGTTTCCTTTTTATCACTAAATAATATTCCATTGCCCAGATGTACCACAGTTTAGTTATCCCTTCCCCTGAAGGATATGTGGATGGCTTCCAAGTTTGGCAGTTATGACTGAAGTCACGTTTAAATAATGAAAAATATGTAAATTGAACAGTTTAGAAAGTGAAATATTCTAGATGTTATTTTAAAATTTGAAATATACACAAAGCCTCCCCCGCCCCATCCAGGCTCCCTTAGTACTTTTGCTACCAGTTCTTTTAATCCCTGAAGCAGTTTCAGTAACTGCCTGTACGAGCCTTCTTCTCATCTCCAAGAATGGAAACAACTACTTTGTCCATTTGCTTTTGTCATTATTATACTTCATGAAATAGTGTCATAGTGAGATCTGGGATTGAACTAAGATTTGAAGAGAGAGAGAGAGAGAGAGAGAGAGAGAAGAAAACCATCTCCCTGTGAAAAACCTTCACAAATCCCATATAAGTTGTAAAGCATTTGAAGAAAAGCCAGAGGAAATAGACGAAATGACTTGTCATTTCACCAAACAAAAGCTGAAGGGTGACCATATAAATGGTCAAATGGCAGCCTTGAAAGTAGTGATCTGTCACTGTAAACAGAGTGAGCTGAAAGACTTAAACAAAAACAACGTGGTTTACGTTCTTCCTAAGAACTTTCTGCCTGTGAGAAAAGGGTGTAATGACGTGTATTCAACATACGCACGTGAACACACTTTTTGTAGGTTATGATTTCTAGGGATTTGTGTACCTCTGAAAAGAACTGTTGCATATGGGATATGTTGCCACCAGGGGCTCTGGGTCCTGTGGCATATTTAGTCAGAATGGCTGGGTTTCCATTGTTGACTGAGGATTATCACCGTTGGCTCAGGTCATTAGACAGGCGGGGAAATGAGGGTCACACCACCTAGGCTATAGCCCAGCTCCTTATCAATCCAAAATATGGATCCTGAGCTGTTATACTATACTGTTCAGTCTACTGCTGGCAATAGCAAAGTTGGCCATTTCAGGTTTTTCTTTCTTTCCCCACAGTAGCATTTATCACTGTTTGTTAACCCATGACCCCTAGTATAATCCCCACAAACAAGGAGGACTTAGTATAATATTATCAATGGGTAGAAAACACCCACGTCCTCACCTGGTTCAGCATGGGGTAGGTGTCAGCCTCAAGGTGCTTGTAGATGTTCACAGGAATGCAGGGTCATATAATCTAGCCGGGAACTTCCAGACCATACTCCCCAGTTCCCCACCCGGTGTAGGAGTTCCCTGAAGGGCCACTTTGCCTACCTGACTGCTTGTCTTCCAGTCCTGCCCTGGGGTTTTCTAGGGGTTTCTAGGCATCTCTTACTTCCCAGGCAATTGATGCCATCAGTGGACACCAGATCCTTCCTTGGGTTGAGGCAATGTATGTGGACTCCCTGTGAATTCTGCCAGTTGATTTTGATATATTCCCATCTAACTGTTCTAAGAGCAATAGTGGATGAGAATTGGGCAAAAAGTGTTGCGTTTAAAAGAAAAGGAAAATTTTGAAAGCACAAGGACAGCCTTTATAGGGAGTCACAAAATGCTGAACTATCTTTGTGCTGTTCTATTTCAATAGACATAATAATAAGATGACTTTTGTATGACTTGTAGGTCCTGAATCATTGATATTTTATGCTTGCCAATTCTGATACTGATATTTGAGTTGGTTTAATTGACTGACAAAGAGAAGTAAAGAGAGTTTCTCCCTACAACACCTGGTTTATAATCCCATTGGGAAAATACTCCCACAGAGAAAGGATGACAGTGGGAATCCTCGAAATTCGCCAGTGGGGCAGTCAGAAACCAGGTCATTTTTTTATTCAGTGCTGCAGAAATTCTGGAGAGGAAATTGGGGAACCCTGGGGCAAGAGCTGAGCCCTGAGCTCCACAGACCCCAGCTCAGCCACCGAGCTGACGGTACTCAGTAGCAGAAATCACCAGGCTTACGTCTGCTCAGAGGACAGCCTGTATTAATTTCTTGATGTGGGTTAACCTCCCCAGCATCACTGGCAGGAATTGCCTTGCCAGGAAGTCATGGTCAGATAGGGCATTATTTCCCATTGGAAAGTAGGGGAAGCCAGGTGGAGGGCCTGTCTGGAGAAGAGCTTCCCTCACCTTGAGGTGACCTGGACTGCCTTGACCAGGGTTGGGGGTGGGTATGCTTCTCAAAGTGAAAGTGCAGGGTGCCCAGGTCTTAGCAAAATTCAGATTGAGCTTCTGACGTCTTTGAAACATTGATTCTTCAAAATGTTAATCATCATACAGAGAGGTCTAAAAATGCAAAGCCTAGATCTACTCTCCTCTTAACATGTGCCCACGTGCACGCGCGCGCGCACACACACACACACACACACACACACACAATCAGAGAGTCTCAGAAAAGGACCAGGAATATGGAGTCAAGCTCCCCAGCTGAAGCTTTGAAACTCTCTGCCTTTCATCCTTTCTGCTTTTTAGGACTTGGTTTCTTTTTTCAGAGATTATTTCATCTTACTGACCATTTAAAAAATAAACACACTTGTATGTTTGTACACATATATATATCTTTTCAAAAAGATGTATAAATGTGATTTTTTGGTATATGAGCAGTGAGGTAGTAGTACTTTAAAAATACTACTTAAAGTAATCTGCAATGCATATGTTCAATTGGTTGTCATTATCATTTGAATAAATCTTTTCTTCTCACTCATTTTCTTCTGCCTTGTAGTCATTGAAAGACCATAGGGTTTTTTTTTTTTCTTTTTCTTGCTGATTGTTGGTTTTAAAATACCTTTTTATATTAATAGGTTTTCTTCATTCCTATAAGAAAGGAAACACAATGTAACATTTGTCTCAGTTTTCTTTTTTTTTCCTCCCCGCCCCCCAACTGTAAAAGGCACTGACCAGGCATTCATCTTGGCCATCTCCAGTAAAGCATTGTCTTACTTGTTTAGTTATTTGTTTATAATTATGGTGAGCCTCAAATTCTAAACATCATTTTGGAGTCCAGATCTATGGAGGTTCTGTTTCACTTAGGAAGGCATGAAATCTCTCTTACGGGTTCACAAGACTGTGGATCCTGTAAGGTGCTTGAAATATGAGGACGTTTCTCTTAGCTTCTTTTTTTAAAAAATAAATTTATTTATTTTTGGCTGCTTTGGGTCTTCGTTGCTGTGCACGGGCTTTCTCTAGTTGCAGCGAGCGGGGGCTACTCTTCGCTGCGGTGCACGGGCTTCTCATTGCAGTGGCTTCTCTTGTTGCGGAGCACGGGCTCTAGGCGCGTGGGCTTCAGTAGTTGCAACATGCAGGCTCAGTAGTTGTGGCTCACGGGCTCTAGAGTGCAGGCTCAGTAGTTGTGGCGCACGGGCTTAGTTGCTCTGCGGCATGTGGGATCTTCCCGGACCAGGGCTCGAACCCGTGTCCCCTGCACTGGCAGGTGAATTCCTAACCACTGCGCCCCCAGGGAAGCCCTCTCTTAGCTTCTTATTCTGCTTATAATCACTTGTTGTCACTTGTATTGTCCTTAACTGAGTTTATTCTCCAAATATTCCCAAATATTTGTGATTTCTTTGCTTAATCACATCTCTTACCTTTATGTTTTAAGGTGTCTGCTTTAAACTTTAAGTTTCTTATAAGGTCGCCCTTAAAAACAAAAAAGCTTATTTACTGGAGTGACATAGACAGGTTGCCGGGAAAGAATGTGGCTGCCCTTTAATCGGGCACTGTTTTATGTACATAAAGTGATTTCTACCTGCTTATCAGATCCATGTCTGGGCTCATAAATTCACTTTATGCTGGCGTCCCTAGTGAAAGACATTTCTCCATCAAGGTTTACATTTCCAAAGGTGATAAAATAACCAGGCTGGTTTTTGAAAAGGAATGAAAACTTGGTAAAAATAGCATTGAAAGTGTTCAGAGAGAAATTTGGAGAGAGAAAGAGGACCATCTCTTTAAAAATAAATGTAAAGGAGAAATCTTCCAATATTTGTTTTTATTGATGCTTAAGCTATGAAGAGAACCGTCAATGTTTCTGTCTTGCTATAAATGAGACATGTCTGGTGGGACTTGGATCACTTGGTGGTCAGTTTACCCGCTAGTTTTTCTTTACTTGCAAGCACAAGCCCATCTCATGCTACAAAGTGACCCACTGGATAGGAGCCTGTACTTGATAAATACAATTAACTTAGATTATTTTAGCGATAACTGATAAAGGAATGATCGAGTGATGACATCTTTTTCTCAGTGATAGAAGTATATGATGGACAGTTTCTGAGACTGAAATAAAGGATGGGCATTCATTTACCTAATGACCCTTGGATACTAGTCATTTAGGTAGACTTGTATCATCTATACAAAGACACAAGGTCTTTTAAAAATATTGTCCTTGGGTATAATATGCCCATGATCACACATGTGAAATGCAGTCATAAATCAAAATACTGTCAAATCATGAAGCAGGTATACCTAATACTTACAGTCAAACATTGTTGCACTCCTAAGATTATTATAATGTTATATGTTATATGTCAATTATGCCTCAATAATATAGAGAGATATGTTATACTGTATATATATATATGTAAAGAGAGATACAGATATGGTATATATATCTCCTTGACATTGGTCTTGGTGATGAACTTTTTGGATTTGACACCAAAAAAGGCAACAAAAGCAAACAAAATGAAAACAAACAAAAAAACAAAATTAAAAAAATAAAATAAAACTCCGTTGATCCACGTTGGATCTTTCTGGCATCTCACTAGAACTAATGAGATGTCTTCGTATATAATCTCATCTCCCGAATGTTATATCATCATTAAAATCAAGATATGTCTTTCCTTCAAGGTGGTGATTCTATATAGTGATCTTGATTTGGAGGTGGAAAGAAGTTTAGAGCAAATTGAAGCAAATATTCTGTATCACTTTTCATTTTATATGTTCTATTTTTCTTACAGACAAGTGTTTCTTCAATATCTAACAATATTATCCATTTGGTACCTCTCTCACCCAACTGATAAATTTTCTACTATTAGAGCAAAAATTAGTTTAAAACCTGTCAAAGTGTCCTGCACTCACATTTGGAATAATTATTTTATATGAGAAAGTTAAATTAATGTCACCTTCTATAGCTAAATAGAATATTATTTGGATCAATGATCAAATTTTCATTCTGATTCTTATTTTGGCACCAATCTGAAACTGAATCTTGATTTTAAGCAAATTTCAGAGCCAACTGAATTGTGTCTTCAATAACTCAGTACCACAGAGGTGATCTATGATCGGTTTCTGGTAGTGAGGAGTGGTTTTACCACTAAAACATTTCTATATACATCTATAAAAATATCTGCTTGAGTACAGTTCTATGTGTCTTAAAGCTCAAGATCACATGCACTTTAAATCAAAACTATAATGAGATATCACCTCACACCAGTCAGAATGGCCACCATCAAAAAATCTATAAACAGTCAATGCTGGAGAGGGTGTGGAGAAAAGGGAACCTTCCTACACTGTTGGTGGGAATGCAAATTAGTACAGCCGCTATGGAGAACAGTATGGAGGTTCCTTAAAAAACTAAAAATAGAGCTAACATGTGATCCAGCAATCCCATTCCTGGGCATATACCTGGAGAAAAGCATGGTTCGAAAGGATACATGCACCTCAGTGTTTATTGTAGCGCTGTTTACAACAGCCGGGACATGGAAGCAACCTAAATGTCCATCAACGAATGGATAAAGAAGATGTGATACATATATAAAGTGGAATATTACTCAGCCATTAAAAAGAATGAAATAATGCCATTTGCAGCAACATGGATGGACCTGGAGATGATCATACTAAGTGAAGTAAGTCAGACAGAGAAAGATAGATATCACGTGATATCACTTATATGCAGAATGTAAAAACAAATGATACAAATGAACTGATTTACAAAACAGAAACCGACTCACAGACTTGGAGAATGAACTGTGGTTACCGGGGGGAAGGGAGGGAGGAGGGATAGATGGGGAGTTTGAGATTGACACGTACACACTGCTATATTGAAAATGGATAACCAGCAAAGAACTACTGTAGAGCACAGGGAATGCTGCTCAATGTTCTGTAATAACCTAAATGGAAAAAGAATTTGAAAAAGAATAGATGCATGTATATGTATAACTGAATCATTTTTCTCTACACCTGAAACTAACACAACATTGTTAATCAACTATGCTCCAATATAAAATAAAAATTATTAAAAAAATCACATGAACTTTTATCTTTCTTGGGTTCCCTAGGCTGAGGGAAAGCTACCTGGGTTTCAGCTTTGGCTTTCTCATGTAATCTCATGTAACGGCTGTATAAACCTGAGTTGGTCACTCATCCTCACCAGGTTAATCTAAGTGGGGATAGAAATGCCTGAATATTGAATTTTAAAATATACATATTAACAATTTAAAAACCATAAAGTGTTTTGGAATATAAAATACTTATTGTTTCATTCACTCACCCATTCCCTCACTCGTCGATTGATCGATCGATTGATTGATTCCATCATTTACCAACCATTTATTGCATGCCTCCATGTGCTAGGATGTGGGCTTGGTGCTAGGTACTGAGAAATCATTGACATTGCCCTTGAGTTGCTTACAGTGTAAACAGAGGAAACCGAAAAGTAAATACATGGTTCCAACACAGTGTGTTAAGTGATCAATTCCAATACGATATGTTAACGGTTACAAAAAGCTTTGAGATATCTATGAGAGCTGAGAGATGACACTTAGTATCCTAGAGAAAGTTACCAAAACACATTTTATGTTTCACATATAGTTTGGTCTGCCATCTTCCAAGTACACCTAAAACTAGGAAGAACTTCTGTAATTTTTAAAGACACAATTCAGTGGACTACTATGAGGAGAGTATGTATGTCTGTATGTGAGTGGATAACCATCTCCGTATAATTTTCTGAGTGAGGGTCACTATTTATCTTCTTTACTCGGTACCATATTCAGTACACAGTGGAATTCCAGTTACTACTGACCAGATTACTGTCAGAATTGGCCTGATTTCCCCAGAATTGTCCACATGGCAAGAGACTTGAGGGGCTCTCAGGCGTTGGGTTCACACAGGAACACCAGCCCCCATGGAACTGACCAAAAGTTCCCACAGTCAGTGACAGACTCCAAGGTACATTAAAGCATCTGGTTTTCACTTTTATAAGAATGATAGCTACTCTTTCCCTTGCATCTTCTACCTAAATAAGACTTCACCACAAAATGGACCAGTTTTGCTCAGCTTGTAACTATGCCCTAGAACTTTTAAAGTTAGTCCAATGTAACCATTTGTCGTATCATAAAAAACAAGCAATCAGATGTTTAAAATTGAAAAATAAACTTGTACAAGATGACAAGCACCCTACTGAGGGATTTGGAACTTTTTTGGTCTCCTCCAGGCTTAGCTCTGCCTCTTGCTGTGGCCCAGACAAATCAGGTAACCCGTTGGGCCTCAGTTTTGTCAAATGTTAAATGAAGAAATTGACCTAAGGGATGTCTTGGGAGCCCTTCAGTTCAAATAGTCTTGTTTCAGTGATACCAAGACTCTGCCTTAGAATGTTAAAAAAAATAATAATTCAGAAGAAAAAAATTACAGGTTGAATTGGATTTGAGAATTGAAACAGACATTGTTGGCAAGTGTTTGCAATATACTCTGGGGGGAAAACCGATTACTGTCTTGAGAATTAAGAATGAGAAGTGTCTCACTATCTTACCACAGTACTTGGTTGGAAGAGGAAGGATTGGTTAGAGAAGAGTTGAATATGGATTTGGTTTAATAATATAAAAAACACATCTGTCTGCAAAGGGTTAGGAAAAATGTGAATTTTCCTAGGTTTCACGTTATAATGCAGGGGCCTCCCCACCTCACACAGCTTCAGGACCTATCACACGGAATGTGTCTTTCACACAGTGATCTCACAGAAGCCACGGCAGACTTCCACTGTGTCACCATCAGCCCTTCTCTATGAAATGCCACTTTGAATAAGATGCTGCTATTGTCTGGGTCTCTAGAATTCACTGGAGATTCTCAGAAGTGCAAAAGTGCATATGCCCTCTCTGAGATAGATAAGCCCTCTAGTACTTTCATAACAGCAACACTCAAATTATATCAACAAAAACTCTTGATGGAGTTTTAAAATCTAGAATGAAAGGTTGGGATATGTGCTGTTTCTTCTTTTATTTTTAAACTCCACCAATAGAGACCATTGTAAGAGGCTTTCTTCTTTAATCCCTGCTGATTTGTTGTCTTACAGTTAGGGGCAGATGGTTTTGAGCAGTAATCAGATAAACAGTGATGCAATTTAGGGATGGTTCAATTTCCGGGTTGGATTTGCATCCTAATCCTAGACTAAAAAAAAATAAATAAAAAAATAGAAAACTGTTTCCAGATGATCTGCAATGTTCTTTTATGACAATCGCTGCAGTACTTTAGGAACACTTAAGCAAAGGAAATAATGCCCATTATAAAGTTGGGTGAAGAGAAAGCTTTTTAGGAACACTGCATATCATTGTAACGTCAAGACTATTTACACGGCACAAATCAGAGTGAAAGCCTTTCGCAAAGGTAGATAAAAAGGTGAAAATGCATCAAGATTGTGTAAGTGCCGATTTCTCTAGATAAAAAAAGAATGAAAGAATTTTCCAGCAGATTTGGTCAGCCCTATTAGATTTAAATATAGTTTGAGATCTGGTTCAGATGGAAAGTAGATGAAGCAGTTAACCTTTGACAGCAGCGTGCAGGTAGAGTCACTGAGATAGAATATTAGGTTGTGGAAGAAGATAGAAATATTTCTAACACAGAGGATTTCAGGACCATGGGGCAGATTCCAGATGTTGCCAACACTGGTATTAATAGGTCGATGCATGTGGGGTTCTCAGTGAACCACCGTTTCCCAGAGAGGTGAGTTTCCAGTTGCATCGGAGTTGAGAAATGCCATGTGCTGAAGCCCACCCATCCCAACCCTCATTGGATATCTGAAGGAGACATCTCCCTCACTGGATGGGTCTGGTGGTGGGGAAAGGGCTGCTGTCATTCTTTTGGCTTTCTCTTTGGAAGTGCCGCTTTCCATTCCTCTGTTTCTCTTTCCACTCTTGGAACGCTGATGCTTCTCCGAGGACAGGAGGGAGACAGCAGGTTCCTGGAGCTGTGTACCAATGGTTCTCATCCTTTCAGCCTTGCCTCTCAACCATGCAGAACAGCTAAATAAGAAGAATCATCCTTTAAAACCTGACCTGAGACCAGCTTGCAGGGTGCCGCTTTCACATGCAGAGAAGAAATAGGTGCAGGCAGCTCAGCTCTTGTCCACACCTCATACTTGTGCATCGTGGCATCTGGTGGGATAATTGGGAGGTTGCAAAATACGCTGTGGAGCTTACGTTGCCCCACAATTTCATTCCTTATTCAAAACATTTCGAGTGGTTAAAGTTTTGATCTGAGTGCATTTTGTCTAAAAATTTAGCTTTACCTTTTACCAGAGCTTAGCTTGGACCTACCTGGAATGCCTGGTAAAATTCCTTGTGAATTCTCAGGCTTTTTTTTTTTTTAACATCTTTATTGGAGTATAATTGCTTTACAATGGTGTGTTAGTTTCTGCTGTATAACAAAGTGAATCAGTTGTACATATACATATGTCCTCATACCTCTTCCCTCTTGCGTCTCCCTCCCACCCTCCCTATCCCACCCCTCTAGGTGGTCACAAAGCACCGAGCTGATCTCCCTGTGCTATGGGGCTGCTTCCCACTAGCTATCTATTTTACGTTTGGTAGTGTATATATGTCCATGCCACTCTCTCACTTCGTCCCAGCTTACCCTGCCCCCTCCCCGTGTCCTCAAGTCCATTCTCTACGTCTGCGTCTTTATTCCTGTCCTGCCCCTAGAAGGGATCTCCTACACGCTGCTTGTGGTCAGCATGATTCTAAGGTGACCTTCAGAGACCCTTGCCCAAGAATGATTTCCTCCCAAGGAGATCTCGCTCCTGTGATTATGTGACATTCTATGGCCAAGGGCATTTTGTAGCTGTGATGAAGGTTCCAAGTAAGCCGACCTTAGGTGGGGAGATGACCAGGGTGAGGCTGACCTTTAAATTTGCACTAGAAGTCAGACCATGAGAAGAAATTGAGGGAAGGGGCCACCTGGCAAGTGATGAGGGCAGCCTCTAGGAGCTGAGAGCAGCCTCCAGCTAGAGCCAGCAAGAAGATAGAGGCCTCTGTCCCCCAAACCGCAAGAGACTGAATTCTGCCAACAGCAAGAATGAGTTTGGGAGGGGAGTCTCGCTAGAGCCTCCCCATGAGAGACCAGCCTGGCTGTCCCCTTGATTTCAGCCTGTGGCATCCTAAGCAGAGAGCCCAACTCGGCATATGGCAGGCGTCTGGAATAAGAACGCTGGGCTCGTGATGGGGGTTATTGTAAAGTGCTAGGCTTGTAGAGATTTGTCCACAGCGATAGAAAACTGATACACAGACACAGCAGTAGTCCGTTGGACTGTTTTCTTTCTCTGATTAGGTATTTCATCTCTGATTAGGTAGTTCATCTCCACCCTCTCTACTCTGCCCTGTGATGCTAAGGCTGAGGTTCTGCAAACCGCCTTCTCTTTCACCAGCTGCTCTGTTGGGCTCGCCATTTGGAGCTACGTGAGTTGTCTTGACGGCTGGCAGAGAAATAAGGGGCCAATTCCCACCCATCGACTCCTGCTTGTGTCCGCAGAACCTAAATGTTGCCTAGCAGTGGCAGATGAGTCCTGGGTTACCTGCCGGGTCATCACCCTGCACCTGCAAAATCACCCTCATTATACCTCTCGGAGATGCAAATGCCAGCCAATAGCCTCCTCTATGTAGAAGTCTGAGTTACAGGGTCCCTCTTCTGAGCTCCTGAGGTTCCAGCATCTGCCAGCCACCAAGATGTCACCTTGTACGTCCAGCTCCGAGGGCCCTTTCCCAAGCCTCTGGGTTCCAATTACCCCAACCTGTTTCCTTTCATTCTCTCAGCCCTGCAGTTACCAAGTCTCTGAAGCTGCAGTGTCTCCTTTGAGTGTTTTCTGTTCTCCAGTATCTGGTTAGCAATTCTTTATATTAAATTCTCTCTGTTAAGATAACAGAAGGAGTTTCTGTGGTCCGGACTTGCCCCTAATTGATACCATCTTCACCAGCTTATTGGGTCTCATCTGGGGTGAACAGAAAGAGAAGGCCACACAACCTCAGGGTAACCACACTGGCTCCCTGTTGGAGAACAGGGCTTTGACATTTCTGGATCTCACTCCCTCAGCGACCACCACCCTTGCACAGAACATTTCCTTAGGTCTCTGACATTGCAGCCCTCTGACAGTGCAGCCCTCCCAGGGACTGGGCAGGCACCCTTCTCCGAGTCAGCTGATTTCAACCTCACCTCGAGTTGCTGGACAGCCCATCAAAGGAAGCGTATGGTTGGAAACACCCTCTCTTAGGGAAGTATAGGCTCCAGCGAACACTCAGCTTGGCCCGAGGGACACTCAGCTCTTTTCCCTCTTGTCTGTGAAACCCAGAGTAAGAAAGCTGAGGCCCAGTGATTGTGTGGGTGGTGTAGCTTCACGATGTCTGTAGCCCACCATCTACCTGCCACAGCCCCTCCCCCGTCGGCCACCTTGCTTGTCCCTTTCTCACGGACCTGAGGCCTCTGACCCTCTAAGCAGACCTTTGAGGTGCGGCTGCCACAGTCATATATCTTGGCAACCAGTGCTACAGAAGCGCTCCACGTAGAGCATGATACGGTTGCCGGAAGTATCTCATCCAGTGGGAGGAAGGGAGCACCCCAAGGGGAGTGGCAAGGACCCAGCAGCACTTGGCTGCAATTTTGATGAAAAAGCGATTTTTATATGCACAGGAGTGTATAAAGACTGTACAACATTTTACTGAGCTTTTAATACAATATTTTTCACTCAGTGTATGGAAGGTAGAAAGCAGGGGGACAGGGCGCCTCAGGGAGAGTGTACTGGTTGAGTCAAGTTGAATGGCAAACGGGATATTGGCTTGGCATTGGGACCCGGCTGGGTGATCGGGGCCATTTCCTGCAGAGGAGGGCTGGATTCTGATAGGGTTCGTTCTGTTCATAAGTAAATGAACTCAGGAACACAAAGGACCAAGCACAGTGCTTGATACTTCAGAGACTTTCAGTAAAGCCAGGCTCTTTACCTAACTTTTCATCAGTTTATTCATTCCAACATCATTTCATCCATTTCAGCGTTTCTTTCATTAACTTTTGTATACGTCAGCGCGACTTTAATGTATGATTTAGCTGGTGCCCTTTGTTGGCTGTAGACCGTTATTCATCAGCAGTGTCTCGCACGGGATACCTGCCCCCAGGTGGTCTGTCCCAGCTCCACTCCTCCCCAGCCCTCTCTCCATCTGCTCAGCTGGAGCTCCAGCACCCAATGTAACAGATACAGTCTTTTGCTGACTAAGGAGGAACATGAGGCAAGAGTAGGACTTGTTCCCACATCTGACACCTTAAACATAGAAGAGGCAGGACTAGAACCTGGATCTTCCAGTCCCAAGGGTGAGCCCCGCGCCCCTGCCCCGACTCTGCCTCACCACCTCAAGCATTTAAATAGAAACACATGGCTTACTTGACTCAGGGCCACAGAGATTTCAGGAAGTTTTATTTTATTTAGTTTGGTTACACGAATGCTGGGAGACAGTCACATACGACCAGGACTTATCCTCCTTAGCTGCTCTCTGCTCTCTTCATCAGTACGGCTGCACAACCTTGGTGCATTTTTTATCTCAAAGTATCAATAGATGACCAAAGAAGCTTCTGGAATTTTCTGGAATGAACACTTAATACCTTGGCCTATTTGGAGCTCAGTCAACACCTTAGGAGCATTCTGCCACACTCGGTTTAGTTAAAAATGAAATTGATACTTTGATTCATCTTTTTCTCCTTTTTTTTTCTTTTACCTCTGTTGGGTCTTCATTGCTGTGCGTGGGCTTTCTCTAGTTGCGACGAGCGTGGGCTACTCTTCGTTGCAGTGCATGGGCCTCTCATTGTGGTGGCTCCTCTTGTTGCAGAGCACTGGCTCTAGGCACGTGGGCTTCAGCAGTTGTGGCTTGTGGGCTCAGTAGCTGTGGCTTGCGGGCTCTAGAGCACAGGCTCAGTAGTTGCAGCGCATGGGCTTAGTTGCTCCGCGGCATGTGGGATCTTCCCAGACCAGGGCTCGAACCCGTGTCCCCTGCACTGGCAGGCAGATTCTTAACCACTGCACCACCAGGGCAGCCCTTTTCTTGTATTTTTGAAAAACAAGAAGATAAAAGGCATTCTTTATGTTTTACCCTATTTCAACACTTGGATGGCTTTTACTAGATTTTTAACTCTCTGGACCACTTTCAGACAAAATTTCAATGTGTACTACTCTTGACATGTCAATTTATCCTCTTAAAGACAGTTATATACCCCAAATCTCTGCCTACTTAATGATGGTTTGGAAGAAAGAGCTAGTTTAACGATTACTATTCAGGAAGCAGTGAAGCTGGGACCCAGCCTTTCAAGTCCGCTTCGTTCAACTCCGTACGTTAAGAAAGGATTTGAAGAGGCAAAGGCCTTCTTTTGGTGTTGGAGTTAAGTGACTGCTTTAATAAAATTGGAAGTCTTTTCACGTGCTTGCTTCTGCTATTGAGTTCTTCCTCTGGAAATTCAGAAAAGGAAATTAAAATTTTAACATATATTTTAACATACATTATCTGTAATAATATATACACATATATTATCTAAATCATTTGTAATATTCTACTAGTTCATTATATATGCGTTCTACTAGTTTCCCCCCCTCCCAATGGGAAATTAATTGCCCCAGGATTCTGAATTGCACATGGCTCATTACCAGCCATCCACAGTCTCAAAGCAGAGCAGGAAATCAGATGCGGGCGCTTTAAGCCCAGCCGGTTCGGCATTAACTTACTTAGTTAAAGATCATCACCAAGCAGAACCCTCTCGGGAGGAGTCGCTGGCTCATTGGGCCCCATGAGGAGGGCGGTAATTAAACTCTGAAGGCAGCACTGATGTTCAGCTAAACGCTTGTCTTTAAATCGCAATACGCTCGCGTTGTAAAGTGGTGGGCCCTCGGGTGTGTGCTGACACGATGTGAGGAGTACTTTTTTCTATAAAAGCCAAATTGAAGAAACTGTTATGAGCTCATCTGCATAAAGCAATATGATTCTGCCTGAGGGTGCAGGCAACGGGGTGTGAGGAGCCAACCGGCTTTCTCCCGGCCCCTCCACAGCGGCCCTGCTAACATGCCACTTGTCACTAAAGAATTGGAGACACAGTATGCCAGGCTGCCTCTGCTGGGCATCCCTTGCTGATGACACGCGGAGGAACTCCGCCCCGACTTGGGGGGCTGCCGGGCGCTGTGCGCATCTGCAGAGGCAGTGTGTGTGCAGGCTTCCTCCTGCCCCGCCTGTGTCCCGGGGAGACTCTTCCATTGTTCCCGGGACCGTGGCACAGACTCCGAGTCTGCTCGCAGGGTTTGATGCCCGTGTGAAGGACAGTGGACGCTTTGCCCTGGCAACTGGCAGTGCGTTCCGTTTCTGTGCTCCTTCCTGGGGCTGCTGCTGGATGGGGTTTGGGGCAGCCTTTGGGAAGAGGTCCCCTGTGGCTGGATCACCACCCTTTAGAAGTGGGAGAGGGCCCTGCCGTCTGGTTCGCGGGTTCCTCGGTAGTTGTGAAGGACCAGTCAGGAGGGTATGCCTTCCTCCTTCTCAGCCTTTTCCTTGTTTTCTTTTCTTTCTTTAAAACACACTTTGTGCTCCGTCTCTCAATTTTCTGTGCTCTATGAATTATGTAGACCTCTTTTGCTTCGATGTGTAAACAGTGCATTAAAATTTCAACCTTGAGGAGAATGGTTTTCATGTGGCCTGACAGCTGAATCCCAGGGCTTTGAAAAGGAGATGACCATGTTGGGCTTTTGAGCAATTAGCTTTCAGGTGCCTCCAGGTGATGGGCTTGGGCGCGGGGCGGCTTCTGGGCTGATTCAATTCTGAGCCACCATTTCGTGTTTCCCTCAGTCACCGGGATTAAGACCTTTCTAGCAGCAGGAGGCTGAGAAGGAAGAAAGAAGGCTGCGGAAGGAGTGTGAAGCCAGGGGAGGGCAGAGATGGCCAGAGGGCTGCAGCTACTGCCTGCTGAGCCGGACCTTCACCCCAGGGACAATGGGGCACGTCCTCCCTGGGGTGCGTGGGGTTGAGGACAGAGAAGATGGTAAAGACCCCTTCCCAGTTCCTTCTTTCCTTCTTGATTTGGCCACACCACACGGCATGCAGGATCCTAGTTTAACGACCAGGAATCGAATCTGTGGTCCCTGCAGTGGAAGCGTGGAGTCTTGACCACTGGACCGCCAGGGAAGTCCCACACACTGTTGTACTTAAAATAGAGAACCAACAAGGACCTACTGTCTAGCACAGGGAACTCTGCTCGCTATTACGTAACAACCTAAATGGGAAAAGAATTGGAAAAAGAATAGATACATGTATATGGATAACTAATCACTCTGCTGTACACTTGAAACTAACACAACATTGCTTTGCTTTTTTAAATAAATTTATTTATTTATTATTTTTATCTTGGTTGCGTTGGGTCTTCGTTGCGGTGCGCAGGCTTCTCATTGCAGTGGTTTCCCTTGTTGCGGAGCACAGGCTCTAGGCGCGCGGGCTTCAGTAGTTGTGGCTTGCAGGCTCTAGAGCGCAGGCTCAGTAGTTGTGGCACACAGGATTAGTGGCTTCATGGCATGTGGGATCTTCCCGGACCAGGGCTCGAACCCATGTCCCCTGCATTGGCAGGAGGATTCTGAACCACTGCGCCACCAGGGAAGTCCCTGAAACTAACACACCATTGTTAATCAACTATATGCCAATATAAAATAAAAAGTTAAAAAACTATATGAAAAAAAGAAAAGAGAAGAAAAAAAGATCCCGTCTTGACCGAGAGTCAGCTGCTCCTGGGCACCATTTTGGTTGCTTTGCATGGTCTTACGGGGAATTTCGGTTGGAGCTGATTTGGGTCTCAAGAAGAAATGCTCTCCAGTCACCCCCAAAACTGGATGTCAGCCTAATTAAAGTATCCTCCAGACCTTACGCCAGCCCTGACCACCAGAACTGAGCCGCCTTCTCTCCTGAAAAGGTACCGCGGTACGGGGTGGCGGGAAGTACAAGATTGGACTTCCCTTAAAAGACCTGCACTGCTCTTTTTCCAGATGGGTTTTGGGGTGAGGCTAGCAGTGACTCGATCCCAATAAATATTAAATAAGTCACAAATTCAACTTTAGGAAATGTCAGCTATTCTTTAAAAGCATTAATCAAAGTTATTTTTTAAATGAATGGACTGCATCTCAAAGGAATAAAAATAACGTAAAAACCAAAGGTCATCTGAGGCCTGTGGGTGGACTGGGGGGATTCCATTTATTTGCTTTGCCCTCTGTTCCAGGAGCTGTGCTCAGGGGGAATAGGTCCTGTGGTGTGGGTGTTTCCCATCAGTCCCTCGTGGAACCTGAGGCTCACGGACGTCCTAACAATGTGCCCAGGGTCGAGATGCTGGGAAGTGGTGACATTCAGACCCAGACCTGTCTCAAACAAAGCTCATAATCTATGGGCCATGTTGCGTTTTGCTCTGGCCAGAGCTTGCCCAGGATACTGGTGAAGCCCCTAACCTTGCAGGGGCCCTTCAGCAGCTGCTTGACCCACTGAAGTGCTGCCTACAGTTCTGCTTAGTCCCCTGCCTGCCTCCATGGTTTCCCACCCCAAGTATCTCCCCTGTAGATATGTGAAAGTCACTTTCCCCAGGGAATGGACTTGCCCTACACGTGGGCCCTCTTCAAATGCCTGTGTCCTGGAGGAGGGAGAGCTCTTCGTCTGAGCTTTACGCAGGGGGTCTTGTAAGGAAAGCTGGAAACGCTTTCAAGGCCAGGCCCTGGCTACTGCATCACATGACTTAGGATTCACGACCCCCTCGTTATGATTGCGATCTTCATTTACGGAAGAGGGAGCAAAGTCTTAGCAAGGCCGGGACACCCTCCAAGGCCGTGTGCCAGCAGGGGAAGCCCAGCCAGGACCCAAGCCCCTTGGCTGCCACCCTGCCACCCAGGACATTGCTTTCCTCCATAACAGGTTCACCTGACCACGTGACAGGGGTGGAGGGGCTGAGACTATTGCAGTGGACGAATGGGGACAAATGTTCACAAGCTCCACCAACGGCTACAAATATATGTCCTGCTTCCAGCTTGGTTCTCACGGCCCTTCCCTCCTTCATGCAGTAAACGTGGAAAGCTGAGGCCTGATGTTGCACATGCCTGATGTTGCGGCTCTGCGGCACCGCCTGCTATGCGGGGCCCGGACGTGCCCTTCATGCATCATCTCACGCCCTTCCCACACCCCCTGGTGTCACAGTGACCTCCATTCTGTGGCTCAGGAAATCAAGGCTCCCTGGGTGTAAACGGCAGGTGCAAAAGCCATGCTTCTGTCTCCTGCTCGCAGCCTCTTTGGCTTCTCAAGTGTTTTCGGCTTTTATAAAATATTAAAGCAAAGACTTGGGAAAACAGGTGGGACTTGCAAGTGAGGCTTTTCCATTTGCTAGGGAGCCAAGACATGTGAAGTTCTAGAATTCACAAGGCCTGATCATCCAACTGAAGGATCTCAGAGAAGAAATGTTTCCCCGGATTCGTGAAGATTAACAAACACATGGTAGGTTCTCGGGTTTTGAATCCTCACCCTCATTCTGCCTTGTTTTACACCCTTTTAGTTAAATGATAATGAATACATGGTTCACTTTCCTTATTTGGAAAAACGTTGATACCTGCCTCCCAAGTTCAATTTGACTATTAAATGCAGATTGAAAGATCACTTTCATTTGGAAAGGTTCACCTGAGAGATTAATCACAACAACAGTAGTAGTGGCTACCATGTCAGTTTCCTGGGGTTGCCCTAACATATTAGCATGAACTGGGAGGCTTAAAACAGCAGAAGTTTATGCTCTCACAGATCTGAAGCCTAGAAATACAAAATCAAGGTGTCGCAGGGCTGTGCTCCCTCTGAAAGCTCTCAGGAGGAATACTTGCTGCCTCTCCCAGCTCCCGGTAGCTGCTGGCGCTCCCTGATGTTCCTTGGTTTGTAGACACGTCGTGCCCAATCTCTGCTCTGTCATCCCATCGTCTTCTTCTCTGTGTCTCCCTAGGAGTCTTCTCTTCTTATACAGACTTTCATTAAATCATTTTGAAATGCACGGCTTCCATTTAGAAAGAAAAAACAACCTATAAACCAAAAGGCCTCTGAGGCCTTCTCCTCTTCTTCTATATTTATATTTCTGAAGACAGAAAATGTATACAAAGGGAGACACTCTGGCTGGATTGAAATGCATTTTTCCTGCACAGTCCCCACTTCCAGAGAACACTCATCGCCCTGACCCCTGGAAGCACAGCTTGAAAACCATCCATCTAACTTCCGCATGGTGTGGGCGAAGACCCCTGGCCAACACAGGTGTTCCTTGTATTCTTAACCGTACATGTTTTCTTTCATGACAGGTTCAAGTTCACATTAATAAGTCATTACCAGCCATGTCTATAAATGGCATCTTAACTTTCCTCTTTTGAGATTAAATATTTATTTTTGAAACATTCTATAGGTTCTTTTTTTTTAGGTTTTTGAATAATCAAGTCCCTCTTCCAAAATCAATTAAAGAACAGGAGGCAGATGGTCTCAGTAAGTCAGAAGGGAAGCAAAAGTGCCATGTGTTTTCAGAAAAGGGGTTTCCCTTGTTAAATCTTTGAGCTACTGAGCCTTTTCTCCACCTTCTTTTGTGTATTTTGCTTGGCTTTTTCTTTGTTTCCAGCTACTGACCTGGGCAGGTGGCGTTCTTCTTGAGTGTCAGGGCTACAACATAACTCTAAATGTATTCCTCCTATTTTAAGAGGCATGCTTTAGGACCACAACCAAACGCCACTGCTGTCTGTTGTGACATCTACCAGATCCAAATTTAGATTTACCTAAAGAAGATGTGGTACATATATACAATGGACTATTACTCAGCCATTAAGAAGACTGAAATAATGCCATGTGCAGCAACGTGTGGACCTAGAGATTATCACACTAAGTGAAGTAAGTCAGAGAGAGAATGACAAATATCATATGATATCACTTATATGTGGGATCTAAAAAAATGATACAAATGAACTTATTTACAAAACAGAAACAGACTCACAGACTTAGAGAATGAACCTGTGGTTACTGGGGGGATGGGTGGGGGAGAGGGACAGATTGGGAATTTGGGATTGAACTGTACACAGTGCTATATTTAAAATAGATAACCAACAAAGACCTATTGTAAAAAAAGATAAAATAAAAAATAAAAAAATAAAAGATTTACCTCCAATTACTTACTTTCTATGACTTTCAGAGCAGTAAGTATTGCTGAATTTGAATGTGTTTCTTCAAAGTCTTTCAGGACATCAATACATTGGAAAAATGATTCTTCCTTAAGGATGGTCTTATTGTTTCATTTATTAAAGTTCATTTTAATAGATTTAATAACACCACAACTTGCAAAAAGTTGGCCACAGGTCTTATAATACATATATTTATGTGCATGCATATATGTATGTATATCTATATCTGAAACCCCACAGGGTTGCAGATGTTAGCCCAAAATATCTTTCCCTTTTACTATGTCTTGATCTTTTCATTTCTGGCTCTCTCTGTGTACTCTTACTTCTCAATAGATTTCAAAATTCATATATGCAAAATGCCTCAGACTTGAGACCCCATAAGAAAGGAAAATTCATTCCTATAAGTCGTATAAACCCACCGACTGCCTAATAATGATGAGCACATATGTCAATGTTTTCTAACAAGTGTGTCTGAAATCCAGTTCTGGAAAAGACCTCTTTTCATTATTTTTTTGTTTGCTTTTTTTTTTTTTGGTGGGTTTTTTTGGTTGGTTTTTGTTTTGTTTTTTAACTTTTTATTTTATATTCGGATATAGCTGATTATCAATGTTGTGATAGTTTCAGGCGCACAGCGAAGCGACTCAGCCATACCTATACATGTATCCATTCTCCCCCAGACTCCTCTCCCATCCAGGCTGCCACATAACACTGAGCAGAGGTCCCTGGTCATCAAAACAGTATAGTACTGACCCAAAAATAGAAATATAGATCAATGGGACAGGATAGAAAGCTCAGAAATAAACCCACGCACCTATGGTCAATTAATCTATGACAAAGGAGGCAAGACTATACAATGGTGGAAAGACAGTCTTTTCAACAAATGGTGCTGGGAAAACTGGACAGCTACATGTAAGAAAATGAAATTAGATCATTCTTTCACACCATACACAAAAATAAGCTCAAAATGGATTAAAGACCTAAATGTGAGGCCGGACACTGTAAAACTCCTAGAAGAAATCATAGACAGAACACTCTCTCACGTAAACTGCAGCAAGATCTTTTTTGATCCATCTCCCAGAATAATAGAAATAAAGCCAAAAATAAACAAATGGGACCTAATTGAACTCAAAAGCTTTTGCACAGCAAAGGAAACCATAAACAAGGCAAAAAGACCTCTGTTCATTTAATTAGCAAGAAAATAAGTTTCAATTTATGAAGTAAACTGGAACAAAATAAATGGTGCGGACAACAGCTTGTAGGGAGAGCGATTGTTAGGATTCTTCTCTTAAAATACTTGAATTTGAGCTTTACATTGTATTCTTATGTATTTAGAACATTTATTACCTGATGCTTGTGAGGATGGACCTTATTTCATTTGTAAATTCACCTTCCGCATAGGTTCCCTTTCAAAGAAATGCTTAAATTTATCTGTAACTAAAGCATAGCAGGGAGTAAATATTGCAAGAGGTTCCATTGCAGACACTTCTGGGTTGGTTATATTGTAGCAACATGAGTTGCTTTTTCCTTCTTGAACATGTGTACATGTTCTTTCTGTAATATGCAGAAAACACAGACAAACAAAAGTAAAAACAAGGATGGCCTGTAAAAATAATGACATTCATTAATATTTTGATGTACAGAAAGACCTCGCCTGTATCAAGATTATATTGATATGCAGCTGCATTTTCTTCTGTCACTGTCCGTACTTCATTTTTAGCATATAGTCCCTGTTTTAATACAATGTATTCTCTCAGTGGTTAGGTGGTTAGGTCAGTATTATTTGTTGGTGGAGTGATGTGGCTAAAACCGGACTGGAGTGCATCCAAGAGGGAACAGGGTGCAAAAAGGATGGACATTTTAGGGTATTTCAACACAAAGCAAAGGAGACAAAACAGGTGCGGTAGTCTGGAGGGTAGACAATTTCTTTTTGAAATTGTTTGTTTATTATCAATCTTTTTCTGATTTACATTTTTCAAGCTTTCGTATCCTAGAAAATTGTATTCGTTGGCTCCTTTACTAAGCTTCAGATAATGTGGGAGGATTAAAGGCATATTTGGTGAGAGTGGAACACACAAAGAAAACAAAATATGGTTGTGGTGCTCCAGAAGCCCACCCTACCGTGTGGTGGTGACGAAGGAATGGACTTGGTAATTCAGATCGACAGAGAGAAGATTGTGCGTGTGTGAAAGGAGAGTCTCTGAGTCCTGTGGGAGTAGGAGTGAGACATTGGTTGTATCTGGAAAATCAATGGAGGCTTCTTAAGGAATTGTAGTTAGATCTGTATTCTACTTTCTCAAGAATCTAAATGAACCCTAATTAATGCTCAGTGAACAAATTAGTGAGAAGAGAGTGTTTTGTTTTTCTGTTTTTCAGTTGTGCATGTAAAGCGGAAGTGAGCAGGTATCAAATATCAAAGGAACAGCCCATAAACTTGACAGCTCATGATTACTCAATATTGTTAAGGATTCGTGAATTCTAATGAGGATATCGAGGATGGATCCTCCATGAAAATAAAGCATCTTTAAATATATAATGCAACTCAATATAAAAACATATGCAAAACGTTTTTTAAACTAAAATTATAGGCACTATGCACATAAGGGGAATGTCTTTTTTATCGTATTTTTTATTTCACTAGTATCTCAGGAAAATTGTGAACATAAAAATACATGTGGATATTTGTGAAAATAATTTTTCATTAAGCCATGAGACAAAAACGAGAGACACCAGGACTGCTCTGGGTTATGTCCAGATACAGAGAATGTGCCTTAATCTCAGTGTAGATACCTATGCTGTATTTTCCTCTTTCAAAAAATTCAGGATTTTAAATGGACTTACCGTGACATCTCTTCTCACCCTGTAGAAAGCACAGATACAAAGGAAAGAAAACGCAGATCTTTCTCCTGTTCTGATACTAATGTTAGGTGATTTTTGCCATATTCCATTTCACTGGAATTCTCTTTGTTTTATTTGCAAATGGTTGTAGGCTGGCAAACTTGTTTTTTTCTTTATTTCTCTATTTTTTTTAAATTGAAATATAGGAACTTGTTTTAGAGCAATAAAACCCTTCCTCCTTTGAAATCCCACTATTTCTAACAAATAGCTAATCTCAAAGAAGCCCTGGTTGACCCCAAGGACATCTGCTGTCTAGCCTGCCCAGCACCTCCATCGCATGCTCTCCCCGGAGACTCCTAAGACTTCTCGGAAAGACGTGGGGCTCCCGGTGTTGGAGGGGGGCCTCCCGAAACAACCACTGGACTGTGCTCACCAGGCTCCCTCCAAGTCCCCAATCTTGATATATAAAAAGTGTTTCTGGATTTCTTTTCATCCTATAAAGTGCAAGTCTTTCTCTTCAGTATATAAAGTAATTTATCTTCATACCACCTTCATCCTCTACTACTTTATTATGTGTAAGAAAAATGGAACCCAGAGGAATTGATCTCAGCCTTTATTGGGTATGAACCAGCTGAACGGTTAATTAAAATGCAAGGCGCTGTCCTGTTTCTCCTCTGTACGTTGTACGCCCTGCTCCCCTGTCTCTTTCAGCAAGTCTGTCTGAGGGGCCATCAGATCTGATTTGAAAAAAACATCCCTGATGGTTTTAAGAGCAAGTGCCCCAAAGAGCACACTGGGAGAAAAAAACTAAACAGAAGAATAAAATAAAATCCTTGCTCTAGAATTCACAGGATGGCAAACACAGAAAGGAAGCACCGTGTCAAAGCAAATTTTCATTTCATACTTAGAAATCGCTCCCTTTTAGGTTTGGGCCAAATTCTACTTCGCACCAAAATGGAGAGATCAGAATTCTTTATTAAGATGGAATCTTTCCCAAGAATGATTTAAAGCTTGGACATTTTACAGTTTGGGGTTGTTATAATAATTAATGTGATTGGAGAAGCCGCACATTTTGGGGTGGGTAGCCAACAGCTCACGCTCTTGTAAGACAGCACTGGATTGATGGAGCGGATCCTGCTGCATTTCATGCCCTACCGTTTCCCTATTCTTTGGCATTTGTATGGGGTTAAGTAAAGATCTCATCTCTCTCAACTGGAAACGAAGGAGCACTGAAACCTGGTCTCCTTATCAACTTATGGCTGCTCAGAGGAGAAAGCAGGGGAGTGAGTGACCCGAGGCTGGAGGGGTTACCACGCATTATGTGTCAAGCAGACCTTCCTTTACCCATAGGGGCTGCCCCTGCTCTGCCTCGGTGGTGGTCAAACCCTCCATCTGTCCCTGCTTTCATTCCCTTGCTCACCAGCTCACTCACCTACTACTTAGCATTTACCGAGCATTCTGTCTGAGGTCCAAAGATGGATACGCCCTGGACCCCACTTCAAGGAGCTCTAAAGCTCCACATGGAATAAAGAGGAATAATTTGTATAATAATGCAAAAGGTGCTTGGGAAGTGCATCAGTTTGCTAAGACTGCTGCAACAAAGTGCCATAAACTAGATGGCTTAAGCAACAGAATCATATTCTCTCATGGTCTAAGACCAAGGTGTCAGCAGGGTTGGTTCCTTTTTCAGGCTGTGAGGGAGAATCTGCCCCCTGACCCTCTCTTAG
The DNA here is from genome assembly GCF_949987515.2 of Delphinus delphis. Classification (NCBI taxonomy): domain Eukaryota; kingdom Metazoa; phylum Chordata; class Mammalia; order Artiodactyla; family Delphinidae; genus Delphinus; species Delphinus delphis. The sequence goes on from NC_082686.1 coordinate 4,981,072, forward strand.
CTTCTGGTGGTTTTCTGGAAGTCTTTGGTGTTCCTTGGTTTGTAGAAGCTTCAGTCCAATCGTGGCTTTCATCTTCACAGGGAGTAAGGTCCACCCTCCTCCAAGATGACCTCGTCTTATCTAATTACATTTTCAGCGACCTTATTTCCAAGTAAGGGTCTGAAGTACTGGGGATTAGAAATACCATATTTACTCAACATGATTTGGTCCATAGGTGTATAAAAAGGAAGGGAGGTGGGGAAGAAGGGAGGGTGGGCGGGGAGGGGGAGAGAGAAAGCGACAGAGACAGAGAGACAGAGACAGAGAACAGACAGACTTGTGCACGGATTATTATTTCTTCTCTCCTTGCAAACATTTCCAGAAATCGTCAGAACTTCTGAATAACTGTGAGAAAACTAAAACTGTTCTTTCACTTGTGGCAGATCTAATGTCACAAGAAAAAATTAACAGAAGAGAACACTACCTGTTAGGATTGAATCCCGCCCCCTCCCTACCCCTGCCCTCCCCCACCCAGCATTCACACGTTGAGAATAATTCCTCTCTCCCTCCCTTCCTCCCTCTAAGCACTTTGTTCATCGATAGGTGGATGAAATGATTTTTTTTAAATATAAATAAGATCATACTGTCTGCTTACAACCCTCTGATGGTTTTCTCTTTCATTAGAGGAAAAGCCAAAGTTTCCACCAGCTCTTTCTTAAGTGCCTGGGACTAACCTGAAACATTTCCTCCTCTCTTCTGACTTCCTGTAAGCTTAAGCCACCTGCCACATCATGCATCTTCTTTGTTACCTGCGTACCCCTCACTGGAAGATGCCCTGTTCCGTGGGATGTTCGGTTGGCTGCTCTGTCCCCAGCGTGGGGGCAGCTCCTGCACAGCGTGCTTTGGCAAAGACAGTTGTGTATCTTGTGTCAGTGAGTGAACAGAGGTGTTAGAATCAGGAAGAATATGTATCAACAGATGGCCTGTGACCCCCCATCCCCGGGGAGGGGGGTTGTCCGGAAAGGGTTCCCATAAGTCATTATAATTGCAGAGCACATTTCTGAACTGTGTGATGGGCACATGAATTAACTGCTCTGGGCTTCCATTTCTTCATCTGAAAAACGGGGACAGTAATTGTACCAGCCTCATGGGGTAATGGCAAGGGTTCAACAGTTAAGGTTGTAAACCTCTAAGTCAGGGCCTATGTTAAGTGAGAAGAGCCAACTTAATAGATTTTAACATCTTTATTCCTTTTCTGTTTCCTTTGAAGTTTTCCATCATGGACGTGGATTACCTTTATGATCAGAATTGTACAAAGCAGCCTTTTTTTTTTTTTTAAAAGGATTTCTTGTTTAAAGGATGGTGCCGAAGAGATTTGCTCAGGGATCGGTCTGCACCGGGGGATTTTGTCAGCACAGATCTACAACAGGCTGTGGATGAACCAGGGCTCCTGCGTCTGCTGACACTTCCCCCGCAAGGAGATGGCGGGATGCCTCACGGCAGTAGTTTGCATTTTTATCATTATATTTCTCAATTTAAAAGTTTTTAAAAAGCATATCCCCTTTGATCATCAAAATGATCCTGTAGGAATACTATACCATTTTTTCGTTCATAATGTGTAATCTGAGCATACTTTTGCCCCAAATCGTATCCCTAGAAGGTGGCTGAGATAGAGGCCACGGGGTCCAAGTTCAATTCTAGTATTCCTGCTCCTGGCTGCGTCCTGAAGCCACAATTCCTCTTCCTCATAAATCCCTCTAGAACCATGTCCAGGCCTGCCAAAGTGGGATTCTGTTCCAGAACAGTCCTGCTACGAACATCTGGAGCCGAGGAGAATTCATTTGCTGCCCTCATTCAGGTTTTCTGTCCAGCACCTGTGTCTGCTGGCATCTCCGTATGGCTCCCAGCAGCCCTTGGTGTATTAACGTGCGCATCTCCTGTCAGTCCCACTAGCCCTTGAGCTTCTCAAGGATGGGGACTGCCTTTTCTACATCCCTGTGTCCTACGTACCCAGCGTAGTGCCTAGTACATAGGAGATGCTCAATGTGTGTTAAGAATTGAAATAAATACATTTTTGAGAAATATATTCTCATACCTAAAGTTAATTGGATTTCCACAGTATTTATGATGCTAATCCTTTGGTCTTTGACCCCATCGAACATCATAAATCTCATGTCCTGATGAGAAAATGCAAAATGAAGGTAATAGGAAACTAATGATTCTTGAACTACAGCCAGCTCTGGCAGGCACTCACCGGGAACTCAGGGACATGAGATTCTCACCCTGACTCTGTTCCTGTTTTTGCCGGCCGTTATAGATGCGGACATAAGTCTAGGGAGATTGTTTGCCCAGGTTCCTACATGTTATGATGAGAAGAGTAAACACTGTTTCAGTACTTTTTCTGCATGAAACACTGTTCTAAATCTTATAATATGGATTCTCTCATTTAATTCTCTCGTAAAACTGTAGGTTAGGGAGTGTTATTATATCCGTTCTACAAATAAGAATAATTAGGCACAGAGAATGTAAGTAAATAGACAGATTAGATAGAAATGAACGGCAGGCCAGGATTAAAACCCAGTGACTTTTTATCAAAGGTTACACTCTTAATGCTGACTCCCTCTTGGGGAACTGGGCCAAACCCAGGTATTTCTGACACAAAAGTCCACCCTCTTCCCCCAAACTAGAACTCCCTTTTTCTTATCCTCTGTTAGATGACCCCACATGAGTTCAGAGACTCAATTAAAATGCTGTGATGACTCCAGAGGTAATGCCAGGAGAGATCATTATGTCCACCCTTTCTGTGATACCATTCTATACATTATTTCCAAATCAAAGGATAATAAATAATAAATAAAATTAAAATAATACAGAAAATGATATGGGCTAATTACCTTATACAGACGTATTGAGTAAAATGATGAGTACATTAAAAATACATATCACTCCTAAATAATTGTCCAGGATAATAAACAAAATTAATGCTCTTAAACTGAAAAGAATGTTGGTCAAGGCAGCACCCCATGAAATATGTTCATGAAAATGAACACCTGATTGATACAAGGCATTGCCCCACGGAGTGAAATGAGAAGGCTGGAGACATGCCTGCAGGGATTCAGGTTAGCATCTGGAAACCAGGCTTGCGCATTTGATCACCTTGAATCCTCTCATGATACAGGAGGCCCCCTTCAGCTATATTTCACATGCATGAGTTTTCTAGTTGATCTTCCTATTTTTCCTTTTTCTTATAAACTAGAGAAGGTAAAACCTTGACTTTCTTCTGAACTGTCACAAATGACATTTACTTTTTTCCCTGTGGAAACTACTCAAAATAATTAATATCCAAGAATATAATCTTTATATGACTACTTTGCTCCTGGAGAAATTCGAAGGTTAGAAAATGTCAAAAGGAATCTGAATTGATTTTGCCACCTGGGGTCAAATTTTCTATTCTCGTTATAAAAGTCAATTTTCATAAAAAAGTCACCTACCATAACTTGGGAATATCCTAATTTCAATGGATAAAAAAGCATATGGTTGCCTGTTTAAATTTTTATTTTATTACAGAGCATTGGCATTAAAAATGTATCCGCTGTTTTATAAACTTTTGATCTTCCATAGGGATAAAGTAAAAGCAAAGTCACTCAAGTAAATTTTAAAATATTGAACCACTTTAAATTCAAGTCATACTTATAATGCATCAGGTATGGGTAACAGAAGATTTATCAAAAACAATCAGAGGACTTCTATTAGGGAGCCTGTTTCAAGAAGTTAACTTCTAAGCAGCCGGAGTATTGCGAGTGATGACATGCTATAAATAGGCTTTAAGGGGCTAATTTTCAAACTTAAATAGGCTTTAAGGGGCTAATTTTCAAACTTCGGTGGAGGGAGGGAAAGATGGCTAGTTAGATGGATGGATGGATGGATGGGTGAGTAGGTGGGTAGATGGGTAGATGGACGGATGGGTGGCCGGTTGGGTGGGTAGGGGGATAGATGGGTGGGGGGATGGGTGGATACATGGGTGGATGAATGAATGGTTAGGAAAATGGATAGATAGCTGGATTCATTTCTTTGAGCAACGTTTGTACGTTGGTTAAGTTTCATGCTTCAGATCTTTAGTTAGGAAAATGGAAAAAGAGAACCAATTTTTAAATAGGTGTAGAATATATAAAATATTGTTTGCCTGTCTGTTTATAGCACAACACGAAGAAAGTGATTTTTCCATGCCTCCACACATGTATGGATCTAATCACACACCCAGGCAAGAGGTGAGGGCAGTTTTGACCATTATGAAGGGATGATAATGAGGTACCATTGTGTTTACCACATCCTGAAACAATCTTCACATCCTCAAAGTCCCTGTTTACTCAGCTCCCCTGCCCTTGCTGTCCAGCTACAGGTGAGATATTTTTCTGTCCTCCTGGTAAAGTCAGTCAAATCAAACCACATTCTTTGTTTTAACATACACACACACACCTCCAGGCTTAGGTCTGACAACATCATTAACTGAAACTCTTGTGGTGGTCCCTAGGGAATGGTGAGATGGCGCCCTGCCCTGGACTTTGCCTCTGGTCCCTCTCTCCTTGACTCACTCTACAGTCTTCTAGATGCTCCTAAACACTCCTGCCTCGGGAATTCCACTAGTAGGTGTCTCTGCCGAGAAAGCTCTCCCCCATGTAACTGCAGGCTCTCTCGCTGTTTTCCTCTGGGTCTCTGCTCCCGTGTCCCCTTATCAGGATGGCCAGTGACCATCTCGCATCTGTAGCACGCCCATCACCCGCGGCGTGCTTTCCCTGATTTTATTCAGTCTGGGGCCTTGTATGCCTCCGCAAAACCTGTCTGACCACTGAATTTAAAATCAGGACCGAATAGGCATTTCTTATGACTCTTCCCTTCATTTTTCTCTGTGACACTCATCACAGAGTGTCATATACTGCACAGACTCCACGTACACTTGTTTTGTCTGTGGCCCATGTCCCCACGTCTGGGGCGTTCACACTCTGCTCATTCCGCGATGTGTCCCCAGGACCTAGAATGGACCCAGAGTGATTTCTGACTCAAAAGAACTGGGTGAATTTGCTTTGGCAGGAGGGATGAGACTAACCATTAATTTTACTAGAAACCAGCATCTGTCTTCACTGAAATGTATTAGTATTTATTTCAGCCTCATAGTTCATTCTTGGTTTCCCCCACTGGTGTGAATTTTAAAGGAACTTCTTTATGCAAAATATCGAAAACAACCTCTTTTATATAAAGCTAAAAACAAACATTGATTTGGAGCTACTCAATTTATATGAGTTTTTTCTTAAGCAGTGATAAGGGTGTTAAAAAGTTTCCTAAGACATAAGGTAAAAGTTCTCAAGTGTTTGAAAATGTTTCCCTTGAACAGATGGCAGCTGGTTAAATCCCAGGGCTTTGGAGTCTGAGGGGGTGGTTGGACCCCAGCTCTGCCTCTGTGGCATGAAATGATGACCACAGTTAGTTTAGTGAACTTCGTCTCATATAGAAAAAAAATTAAGGAAATAGACAATGTTTCCTTTCTTGTGATGAGAACACTTAGGATTTACTCTTAACGACTTTTATATATGACATACAGCAGTGTTACTTATATTAATCATGCTATTCACCATGCCCCTTGTACGTATTGATCTTATAACTGGGAGTTTGTTGACTGCCCGTCCACCCTCCAGCTCTGGTAACCACAAATCCGATCTCTTCTTTTATGAGTTTGTTTCTCACGCATAATTGACCTACAACGCTATGTTAGTTCCAGTTACACAACATAGTGGTTCGATACTTCTGTACATTTCAAAATGGTCACCACAGTGCGTCTGGTTATAATCTAGATACTATACAGTTGTTGAGTGTATTCCCCACACTGTACATTTCATACCCATTTCATACCATGACTCATTTATTTTGCAGCTGGAGGTTTGTACCTTTTAATCTCCCTCACCTTGTTCTCTCCTCCCCCCAAATGTTCTCTGGGAACGTTTTTGTTTTTGTTTTTGTTTTTGCGGTACACGGGCCTCTCACTGCTGTGGCCTCTCCCGTTGCGGAGCACAGGCTCCGGACGCGCAGGCTCAGCGGCCATGGCTCACGGGCCCAGCCGCTCCGCGGCATGTGGGATCTTCCCGGACCGGGGCACGAACCCGCGTCCCCTGCATCGGCAGGCGGACTCCTAACCACTGCACCACCAGGGAAGCCCTCTGGGAACATTTTAACATCAAAATTATCTTAGGGTATTCACTGCTTTAAATTAGTTAGGCAATTTTATAGGGAGGAAGTGGGATAATTTAGAATTTTCTTATCATGACATAGAATGGGGCAGAGGCCTTACACTCAGTGTAAAAGCAATTAGAAGGACCACCTAAACTCAGAGCTCTCGATAGATAAATTATAGACAACTGGTCCACTCAAGTGCTAGGGATTCTTTCTCTTCTTGACCATGAAAAGCATTCCTTGTTTACTAACAGAGATCAGATGAAGAAGGGAGAGCTCGTCAAGTCTATATGACTCCAAAAAAGAACAGGAGAGTCAATTCCAGCATAAGAGCCATCATTTTAGAAAGATACACATGTCAGGAAGAATCAGTGAATGTGTGTCTGGTGTATTCTGTTTGGTCAGACCTCTTTGGGGAGCAGTGTGGAGCTGAACCAGAGAATGACTGAGCAGTGGCCTGAGACAATTGGAAGGAATGTTTAATTCTTCTTATTTCATCCTCATTGTAAGGCATCTCTTGAAAATAAACAGCACCCTCAGAGTTAAAGCCATATACCTGTAATATAGAAATCGTTTCTTCAAAGTATTGCTGGGGCCACTGGGGAATAAAAAAAATGGCAAAGCTGTTTCCATAAGCTTTATTGCCTCCTGTAACTGCGCTTTCTAGGTAAATAAAGGTTCTTAGTTTTGTTCTGCCATCACAAAGGGAAGAAAGAAGGGTACCAGAGGGATAGATGGCCAAGGGTCATCCTAATACTCTAATTTATAGTAAAATAAAGATTTCCTCTAAGAAGAAAGGTGAGTTCTGAAGGTGGTCATGAACAATCTTCCACATCTGAAAACATGTACGCAACATTCTTAAAGCTCTTTTATATCTAAAGGGATAAAAACCTCAGGAATTTACCTTGAACACTTATTTCTAATCCAATCAGATGATGGTCCAAGTATGAGCTGATGTGAGGGAAACAATTATGGGATATCCTTTGACAGAGAGAAGTGACCATCAGTATTTGAGCTGACGATCTCTGATAAACTAAATACCAAGTATTAAGAAGATCCCTGTGCCTTTGAAAGGATTCCAAACTTTTAAGACAAGGTTACTCCTAATTAATACAAGCAAATTTTAGAACTTGGAGTGAAATCTTTGCAAACCTAATTCATATTCCAAAGTAAAAGCTATTAACAGCCACCAAGAACACCCACCGTGTTCTGTAAGAGAAACATGCAACATGCGTGATAGATGCATGTCGGTGCCTTTCAGTGTTGAAAGGTGTGGTGAAAGCTTTCTGGTGGCTCACAAGAGAACCTTCCCAAAGCTGAGTGTCACGTATGCCTTGAGAAAGAAGAGAGACTAGAAATGGAAATTACATTGCCAATGACAAAATATGTCTTTAATCAAACCTCTGAAGATTCTCTGACGGCCTCTTACCCCAGTTACTTGTTGCTACACCCTCTATTTCCCAGGGTTCTGAAACCAGAGACACGGACTTAGAAGGCGATTTATTCAGGTCAACTCAGCAAAGGCAAAACACACGCTAAATATCCTTCAGCAGAGGAGGCTTGTGACCTTAAGGAACCGACCATTTTGTTAGAAGGATGCGGCCCAAGCACACACAAACCATCAGTCATGTAAGACAACGGTGCCCGCAGCGTCAGAACATGAAGATTAGAGAGGAAACAATTCTTTCTTTTAGTTCAAGGAAGAACACCATCCAGTGCATACTGGGAAGGGATATTTTAAATCAGGGCTGTCCTAGAAGCCAGGGCAAATGTTTATGCACATGCTACCTATAAAAACATTTATCTTTATAATCATTAAATATATATATATAATAAAATAACAGAGGCCCGGAACTAATATAACAGAATGATTCTGTGATGTTCCTGGAGGGGCTGCTTTCGTCCTTAAATTAATGTGGTGGGTCTGGCCTTGTATCTCTTATTTGAGCCACAGAGGGAGGTAGGAGGTGAATTCCAGCCTATAATGGAATTCTGGAATTTCACCATTAAATATGGCCTAGGACTTACGGCTGTGTTTATGTTAGATCTTTTTGAAGTTAAATCAATGATACATTATCGAATCAGCATCAGGCCTTTGCAGGAATACTATGGTCTTTGACACTGAAACACCCCAGTGCTGAAGGATTGCTTTTTGGCTTAGAGTTTTAAATGGGGCTGTGATATTTTGGGACATGAAGATGGAGGAGGGCTGCCAGCATGTGTCGCTTTACACCGTGGAAACCTCCGAGGTGACCGGCTGGAGGCTCACTCTCATGTCCCCAGTGCTGTGAGGAGTGCCTTTGCCAGAGAGAAAGACAGGAGAGCCATACACAGGGCTCCCATCTCAGAATTCCACACAAGATCCCTCTTCAGAGTCAAGAGTGGCTTTGTGGTCCCTTTGTGCCTGTAGCTATGGCAGCCGAAATGGGCCCTGTAAGACGGGCACGTTGGATTTCTTCCAGGGCATGCAGTGATCCATTTATAATGTAACAAACACCAAAATTCAGTGCCTTGACACGGTAGCTATTGATCTGGCGGTGCTCCTGTAGGTTGGCAGTTTGGGCTGGGCTCAGCTGGGCTCAGTCACGAGTTTGTGATCAGTGGTCAGTCAGGAAGGTGGCTCTGCTTTTGGGGTTGGCCAGCCGTTGTGTTAGGGGGACGGAAGGAACTGGGCCAGTTGTCTTGTCATCTAGTTGGCCAGCCTGGGCTGGTCATGTGGCATCTCAGCAGAGTTCAGAGAAGTGCTCAAGGCCTCTCAAAGGCCCGGGTCCCTGCTGTCACACAGTGGCTTCTACCACGTTCTACAGGTCAATGCAATGTGCAAGACCACCTCACCTGGTTCTCTCCAAAACACGCCCAGATCCAGTCAGCCAAGTTCCTGCAGGTGCTCAAATTGCTCTCATTGACTCCGATGCCCAAATCTCACCCACCTGCCATGCCGACTCTCACCCCAACCCTCTCCTGGAAAATGCCTCGTCTTCCCCTTGGCTGTAAAAGGGAGGACAATGGAAAGGTCCTGTTTAATGTTCTCATCACATCATCACGAGCCCAGAGTCCATAAGGCCGGGACCCTCCTCAGCCTGAACTAGCCCAGTAAGAGTAGGTGTGATTATGTTTGGGTAGTGGCACGTCCCTGGAAGGTTTGTCCTATGCTGAGTCACACACATGCCTTCTCCTCTACCTTCAGGTCTCTCCTGAGAAAGCCTGGTCCCTGCCAGGTGCCCAGAGCGCTTTGAGTGAGCTGCACCTGGCCCCAGGGGAATGACAGCTCTGCATCCGGGGGCTGTTCCCCATCTGAGCTGCCGGTGGGTCCTCTCTAAGGATGGGATCCCCTAGAAGCAGACCCCAAGGCAAGAAATGGAGGGCAAGCTGTTGATTTCAGAGGCAGTGCCAGAATTGGGAAAGGAGACAAGCAAGGGAAGCAGCCAACACATCGGTGCTGTCCGGTGGGTCTGCCCTCTGCAGAGGAGCTCAGTCTCACCCAGGAAGCCTGAGAGACCTTGCCGAGCATGCTCCCTAGTGGTCACACCTGAGGCCTGAGGAGCCCGCCTGCCTGGGGGCTCTGAGCCCCAGCACTCGCTGTCCTGTTTGCTGTCTGGAGAAGGCTGCAGGTGAGGACATCTCTTGGATGGAGCTGGAAAGGGGTGCCTCAAAGCATTAGGCGAACTTTGTGAGGCCACACATCCAAAAACAGAATCTGTGTGACTTTAGAGTCCTTGTTCTTTTTCACTGGACGAGGCACCATTCCAACCACAGAGCATGCAATGCCCAGAAAGAGAAAGAGAAGACCAGAGCAGCAGAGAGTGCTGGGGAAGGGCAGTGAGTATGCAAGGGCTGAGGGCCCTAAGGATGGAGTAGCTGGACATCACCAAATGAAGAGCAAGGTAGCAACACAAAAAAGAGTGGGAGAGAAGAGGAGATGATGATCAACAAATAGTTGGAATCTTCACTCCAAGACACTGGTATTTCCTCCATGCACAGAAGGCCTGGTGATGAAAATCAAACTCACTCTGGAAAGTTACTGTTTGTCTTGGCAAACCACCGATAACATCCAGGGGAGGACTTATCAGCAATGGATAATTGTTCTTCTTACCCAAATAATGTTTGTTTCATGCCGGTTTGCGGGCCTGTAACACAAAGCCCCACGTTCTGTGATGGTTGGTGATTTTGGTGTGCGTATCGCCCCACACAGACCGCTGGTTCTCTATGGCGTCTGTTTTGATCTGGTTCTAACTGCACCCCTGCCCACCGCTAGACAGAAAAGAGGGAGATGTGCTCTGTCCCCCAAACACTAGAGGCATGGCATCACTCTTCAGTTTAGTATTTTTGTCCCCAAGAATATTTATTTATGCTCTATTATATGTATATGTTTGTGTGAAATAAATACACCACAAATAAAGACCCACTTTAAGAACAATATTTAAAAAACACAAGTAGTACGTACATATTTATTTGTAAGGTTATGATGAACTTTTCTGAGCCCTCTCTAGCATATTATTGGTATCAACGCCGTGTGAATTAAACAGAATGTACTTGAGTTTCACAGACATGTGAATTTTTAAATAATGCATTTCTTTAAAAAGCTGCCTTTCCACTTTTCTATCCAGTTTTATAAAAAGCTTTCCCTGAGCCTAAAGTCACCTTTCACCAGAAAACTCAACCAAAAAAAACGAATGAATTAGTTTGCTAGTCCAGATTCTGTGTTTAGCCAACATATTGTATACCAAGAGTTTGCACTGATTATTAATCACACACACACACACACATACACACACACACACACACACACACACACACACACACAGTCTCTCACAGACATACGCTGATGAAAATTCTTAACTCTAGGTAAAATCTTTCTACATGTATATAAGCACTTAAAATTATATGTAATACTATTTTTTTCCATTATCAAACTTTGAAAAAAAATCTAATATTTTAAGTTCCTTTATCAATTGAACCCCCCAAAAAGGAGACTTCCTCACTCTCCAAATGCTGTGTTATTTTTGTGAATTAGCAAATCTTCACCAATAAAATTGGTGGAAAAAGTTTAGAAATAAAAAAACAGAAAAGGAAAGGAAAAGAGAGAACCCTCATATGTGGTATACTCCCATAACCACAGAAACAATAAAAGTTTTTGAATATCACTGTTAATTTAAAAAAATTTTGAGAAATAGTATTGGAAAATACGAAATAAAAAATAAAGCTTAATTTGAAGAATTTGTCCCTGAAAATTCTAACTTCAAGCTGCTCGTGATCTAACTTTTCTCAGGGACCAGAACTGCCATTAGCAGGTTTTCTTTAAAGGCATATGCTGGCATTTTTTTGTTATAAACCAAATTCCTTTCATCAGATGGAGCTCTCACATTCATTCGAGAAGTTCTTGAGACGCTTCATCCTAGAATAATTAGAAATATTGCGTCTTTAAAAGTTAAAAGTATGTGGGTGTCTGCAAGGGTTAATTCATTAGGAAGCTCAAAAAGAAAAGTTACTTCTCCAAAAGCTCAACAAAATTCACAAACATAAATGTTTCATTGGGGTCTTAGTCTTTGACCCCTGGTGGAGACCTGTTTGTGCCACGTGTGATCTAAACATAAAACCAACTTGCCCTTCAGTGTTTGTTGTTCACTGAATGTTATCATATTGTTGTTTCCCTGACTTCACGCTTCTGTGACAATTACACTTGGCTTCTGCCCTCCCAACCCGGCATACCAGGCTGCCCCCAGCTCGGGGTGCCGAGGTGGCAATATGGAAGGAGAACGGGCAAAGGAAAGACAAGGACATTTCTCCAGTGCCAGCTCCTGGCATCTGCGTCCTACAAGCTCTTGCCCAAACGCACCATTTAGATACAGAGATTTAATACCTTCCTAAAGTGAAACGTGTTTACTCATGCCCACATAGATGTTCGCTGTTTCCTTTTCAAGGAAAAATGCTTGTCATGCACCAGCGAGGGTTCCTGAGCTCCAGTTCAAAAAGACTCACCGCGGAGAACTCTCCACTTGTAAAACTGAGGTGCTGAAACCCAAAGCGATAACGTGACTTAGATTTAGTCACCGATATGTATTGTTTTAAAAGGGGAAAAAATCAAATTAATGAAAGCGCTGAAAACGACATCGTGTTCTGATGAAATACATTTTGTAGGATTGGTGCTTGATACTGATCATCAAATCTCACTTCCCTGTTGGGCAAAATGAACTGTAATCAAGTGGAACAAATCGCATTGCTATCATCCCTTCTCATTGATTTGAGTTAGCACAGGGTTACAGGGCTGCGATGGGCTTTGTTCGCCCAGCTCTTCTCTGCACTCTGAGTTTACACCAGCTTTCTATCTGCTGACTGCCCAGCATCGCTCTTGCTTTAATCCAGAGTTCCAGCTCCCTCTTCACTTTAACAGAACACATTCCAGTGGAAAGGACGCACTTTATGCCTAGTTTTGTTCTAGAGCGGGGCAGGGTTTCTCAGCCTCAGCACTGTTGACGTTTTGGGCCAGGTAACCCTTTGTTCTGGGGAAGAGGGGGCTGTCCTGTGCACTTGACGGCACTCTGCAGCATCCCTGGACTCTGCCCACTAGACGTCAGTATCATCGACCCTGCCACTCCCAGTTGTGACCAAAAGTGTCCCCATATATTTACCAAATATCCTCTGAAGGGCATAATTGCCCCCAGTTGAAAACCACTGTTCTAGATACAGTAGGGATTGTAAGATCATGGTAACACACTACACAGAGAGAAAGTGCTTCTGGAATCTCTTGCAACCTGATTTCATTAGCGTCTATTAGAAGCTAAGAAAGCAAAGCCCATTTTAGCTCAGTTATCAAGCGCTAAGTCAAATGGCATTACTTGTGATGCTTTATATAAACACGATATGCTTTTTCACTCATTCTCAGTTCAGTGTTGGGTTTTTTCCCCCCTCAAGAGCCTATAAAAGTATAAATGTACATAAGGCATTTAAATTGTTGATGGTAATCTTTGATTTTGAAACACTTTCACGGAAAATGTATTTGCTGCAACATAGTGGCGTCCATTTAGCTTTGCCCCTCCTGTTTGACTTGCTGTGATGATTGTAGAGAATCACTTTGTCTTGAAGAAGGAAGGTATTTAAAGTAAGGGAGAGGTGCTGTCACGTGTGTCTTCTGCACGTGGGCATTTTAGTATAGTGCACGTGGGCATTTTAATGTAGTGGTGAGATTCAACTTGAAGTTTGCAGGTTTAGGGCTCACAGAATTTCTGCTGGTGGAACTTAATCCCTGCACTGAAAGCTAATCTATTTCATGTATAATTTAGGGCAGTGAATAATGTCATTCCAGAAACATATTGGTTCAGAGTAGTTCAGTGCTTTCTAATAGATGAGAGAATGAAAATAATACAAATATTCACTTATATTAGGAGGCAGGGGCTACAAATTTTGGGGTATAGGATGATGCAAGAAGGCAAGTCATGTGTTTTATGATCTAAGTTGCCCAGGTGACAAGTTTCAAAGGTGCCTATTTTTTTTTTTTTTGCTTTGTTTTTTGTTTTTGTTGAAACATTAGGCAAAGATATGTTGTATTAGGGTTCTTCAGAGAAATAGAACCAATAAGAGATACACACATATATGCGTATATATACACACATATGTTGTGTGTGTATGTATATATATATAGAGAGAGAGAGAGAGAGAGAGAGAGAGAGAGAGAGCGAGAGCGAGAGATTGATTTTAAGAATTGGTTCACGTGACCATGGGACTGACAACTCAGGCAGGATTTCTATGCTACAGTCTTAAGAATTTCTTCTCCGGGTAACTCAGTGTTTGCTCTTAAGGCCTTCAACTGACCAATGAGGCCCATTTATATCATCAAGGATGATCTCCTTACAATACAGTCAACTGATTGTATATGTTTACCACAACTACAAAATACCTTCCCAGCAACACCTAGATTAGCATTTGATGGAGTAACTGGGTACTGTTGTCTGACCACATTGACGTAATACTAACTACCACATACAGACACACATCTAGGAGGGACAAAATAGAAGGTCACTTGAACATATTCTTTATTTTTTTAATTATCTTTATTTTTTTATTTTTATTATTTTATTTTTTATTTTATTTATATTTTATTTTATATATATTTTATTTATTTTTTTAAATTATCTTTATTTTTTTAATTTATTAAAAAAAATTTTTTTTAATTTTTTCTATCTTTTTCTTTCCGCCGCACCGTGCGGCATGGGGGATCTTAGTTCCCCAACCAAGGGTCAAACCTGTGCCCCCTGCAGTGGAAGCATGGAGGCTTAACCACTGGACTGCCAGGGAAGTCCAGCATATTCTTGAATTATCAGGTTCAAAAATATCATAATGCATGGATTTTCTTCTTAAAATTCAATGACGTGTAACCTCATAGACATTTTAATTGGTGATGGTATGTATATAAGGGCGGAGGCTCATTGACGATACGCATGAGATGGTCTGGAGGGCTGTTTAACCTACTGGCTGCCCCAGGTCAGCTGATGACTGGGCTTGTGCCTCACTCAGATAATGAAGCAGGGGGCCCCTTGCAAGTGGTCAGACACCAGGGCGTTGTCCTTTTATGCTACGGGTCTGGTAGAATGCACACATAGATTCCTAGTGCATTGGGGTGTTTGCTGCCCACGCTGTACCCAGTGACACCACTGTCAAGGTTCTGCATCCCCTCCTCAGGTCCCTGCACCACTGCACGGTGGGTGAGCCCTCCCTCTGCATCAAGTACCACTATCTCTATGAACAAAGTTTGTCAGCCCGGGGCTGGGCCAGCAGAGCGTGGGACCCAGAGACTGGGCCTGAGGGCTGAGGCGCAGAGCCGCCTGTGGAACCAAGCAGGTGATTCAAGGTGAGCCCAGAGGGCTGGGTCCAGGACCAGGCTGCAGCTATAGATGCCCAGTGATAGGGGTTGGAGGCCTGTGCTCCGTGGCAGGGACAGCAGGCCTCTGACCTGCCTCCTGCTGTCTAAAGAGCTAAGCCTTGGGCCAGCGCAGGCCTGCAGGCCATGAGAGGCACCACGAACCTACAACCTAGGGCGCACAGGAGTCAGCTTGGTTCCTTTCTCGGCTCCTATTCATTTGCTGTTCTTACACGCTGGGTCCTATTTTCTTGTTTTTAAATTGTGACACTTTTGTTCAGGTTCCGGGCAGAATGGGCTAATTCATGCCTGGTAAGACTGAAAATAACATTAAACAGCATTGGAGAGCTCAGCGATCACCTGGATCACATGACATGGAGGACACGGGCCCCTAAAGATGTTATGTGCCCGCCCTGTGAACGCTGGTTTGAGGCTATAAGGAAAAAAAAAAGGCACTTGGATTAGCTACTGTTTGATGAAATAAAAGGAGGAGATTTGGATTTTAACGGCAATCATGTGTGTGGATGTTAGAAGCCAAATGGATTTCTCCAACGCTGTAGGACGCTGTAGAGTCGTCCCCCCGCCCCCCATCTCTGTTTTCTCCCTGGAGCTGGCGTTTCTTTCCTTTCTGACCCCTGCCTAGTCTCAGATAGAGATGAATTTTGACAGAACCAGGAAGAGTTGTTCTATTTCCATGGCAACGTCAATTCACATTCTGCAGGTGTATCGGCGGCCACTTAGGCCACTGACTAAATGAAGGCTCCTGAAGGTTCCGTGCATTTCGTTGCCAGGCCAAAAATAACTTGGCGTCCGCCGTTGCTCCCAGCCCCAGGGAGAGAGGCATAAAACTGAGGATGCCAACCGTCAGCTCTGTTCCCGTCTTCCTGCTAAAGAGGAAGAAACAGAAAACTGCAAATGTTGGTGGGAGGGGCGCCAGCTGGGGGCTGCTACATTGTTTCCATGGTCTCAGAAATCGCTGAATGGAACATGAAATATATTCTAACTTGTTCACGCCAGGGGCATCAGATAATTTGTATTTCAGCACAAGTATTATAATTACATAGTTTAGAGTTAGAATTAATTAGCATTTGGGGAAGTAGTGATAAAACCAAGCAGTTATTAAAAAATTAATTTTAATAGAAGTCAGTTTGGAGAGTCTTGCTTTCCTTTGGAAAGATTTATTTTTTTTTTCTTTTTGACAGTGAGGGGAGATAAAAGGATAACACAACTCAATGATCCCGTAATCAACCTAAAATGATCGGTCCCCTTTTCACTGGGTATTTCCACTGGGTGTTAAAAATCCAAGTCAATGGCATACATGCTGAGCACATTTCAAAATAAATCAAGAGTTAGGGTAATGTTTGGGGGTTATCTGTTGGGGGGGAAATGTTCATGTTCAAATACATATTCAAAAAAATGACCAAGTTGCCAAATACATGGGTCATGTCAACTGTACTGACATTAAACATAGTCGAGAATCACTTCATATATTGCTCTAGACACATGAGATACTTAACAGTCATTAACTACGATTCAAAGAATAATTTTTGAAGTGAGCAAACACTGTCTATGCGTGTCCACTTGTGAGACTCTCCTGGAAGCTCTTGGGTACTTGGGAATAAGAAAGACAAATCTTTGCCCTCGTGAAACTTTTACTCTGTTTAGTTCCTTGGAGTGAGAGTCAGAAAAGGCTGTTTATAATTATGGAAAAGTAATTTACCTGCGATTGGAGTTTTCTGACACTACCATTTATAAGTTATTAAATTCAAAGGCATTCACAGTAAAAGCTTAATTTTCTAAAATTGATCATTGTTCCATAGTATATAAAAGCCTGTCCTTAAGTTCTTAGAAGATAATGTTGAGGTATTTCGAGGCAAAGGAGCATCGTATATGCAACTTACTTTTAAATTGTGGAACAGAAGCAAGAACAATTATGTTTGTTATTAGAGATAGAAAAAGAGAAAGTGATGGAGAAAAAGTGACAAGTTGTTATCAAGTGGTGAGGCTCAGTGAAAGGTACGCTGCAGGTGAAACTATCATTTCTGTAAGTGTTTCTTAGTTTGTATTTTTTCAAAATTATAAGTTTAAAAGTAATGGAGTATGCAGCTTTTGATGAAATGATCATTTTCAGAATTTCAGAAACAATGTTAAGAAACTATTGCTTTAGAAATACTGCTACTTCAAATCAGTTGACACTTTCAGAAAAGGTTATTTCCTATTTCAGAGTCGCTGTAGAGCAGTTTCTGCTATATTCTGAGAACTAGGGAAGGGATGCACTTGTAAAGTATTGAAATTCCAGATTTTAATAAAGTCTGGGGACTCATTCTTTAAGAAAAAATAAAAGCAAATTCACCACTTCTTCTTAAAAACACTATTACGTGTTCTTTTCCCTCTTCTGTCTCAGACCACAGGTGTGCCACTGTTCTGGCATCAAATGATCTGGTCACCCACTAGACATCTTTCTATCTCAGTCAGAGCTGTTCCCTTCAGAGGGCTCCTGGGAGGAGAACACCTGGAGTTAGATAAGCTCTGTCCATCAACCTGTATTCGGGGTGGTTTAATAACCACCGTTCTTTAGCACACTTCACACATTTATATCACATTTACTAGTACAAGAGAGAAAACAAGGAATGAATGCAAACTGCTCTCAAGTCCCTTGGTTCATGCTATTACTGTCCCCTATGAAGAAAAAAAAAACCTGCTTTCATATTTAAATGAGTGTCAGTATTTTTTCATCTTCTTTACACTGTTAGACATTGCCACAGAGCATCGGAATAGACACTGATGCAACCTGGGTTGTCTGACTGTTGTTTATTGAAATCTCTCCCAGTTTTATGCAACATCAAGAGGGAAAACAAAGGATCAAGAGGTGCCGGGCTTTATTTTGAGGAAGAAGATAAGCTCGGATTTTCTGATGTGTTAGGTTGGAGCCTGAGGCATTTTCTTACTAATCCAGAATTCTAACGATGAGCTGTGGTCTAAGAAGAATAAATGTGATATAGTAAAATTAATAAGACAGCCTTGTTCATTTTCCCTGGGATGATCAAGCGTCACACAGCTGCCTGGCTCAGTGACACCCTAGGGTGGGAGGAAGGTGATTCAGGAATTGTAAATAGAGCACGCAGGGTGGAGGTGAGGGCAGGCGGCTTTAAGATAGCCCTTCAGGGAAAAGGAGTATGGTTTACGGTATTTGTTGGATTTTCTTTGTACTTTTCACTGTTTCTCAAACTATTTCAGAGAGGTTGCTTTCATTTTTTCAAAGGTTTTTTTCTTTTTTTTTTTTAAGAAAAGCGTGTGCCTGCTGGTTCACGCCCAGCTGATGCCTGTCTCCGCTTACACACATGGCCCTGGGTTTCCATATAGATTCCATACACAGTCTCTCCTGGCTTGTTTACCCAGCAGTTTTGAGACCAAAGCCTGCAAAATTTATGGAGAGCCTTTCTGCTTCCTCTTCTAATCTGTGATCCAGTTCTTGGAGAACACTATGAATATTTTTGACGGCACTTATGTTTTCTTCATTATTACGTACATTTTAGGGTTTTTAAATTCAGCTTTTAAATATGTTACTTCTCTTATAGTCTCTCCATTTGTTCAACACCCCTATGCCGGTTTTTGCTCTTAGAGTTTTGTTTGTTCCCAAGACGGATTTTATTCTCTTAACCACTATGGTTCCTGCACTCATGTAAATAGCGTGCACGTGTGTTTTGGGGTGGCCGTTTCACTCCTGTCTTGACAAGATGTCCTGAAGCACCCACCTCTTTTGGTCCAGGGACAGATTACACCTTAGAGATGGTGAGCAATCTGAGTGAGAAGTCCTCGCTGCTTCCTCCTATGCTACACGTTCTTTGTTGCTGAGAATTACACTTCTCTGCACAGGGTGAAACTTAGTAGTATTAATGGCAGAGGGAAGAGAAGACAAAAAGGGAAGGAGCTGAGTAAAGCAGAGAAGGAAGCCAGGAAGACAGACAGAGGGGTGAGAGATTAAATAAAGAGGTAGTAAGAAAAAGGCAGAAGAGGGAAACATGAGAGCCCCATTTATGCTTGTTGTCAGACGTTTCAGAAGAAATGGGCAAGCACTGAGGCAGCTGCAAGTGTGTGTGGTCCCTTCCCTGCCCATCTGAGCACTGCCATCAGGGATGCAGCTGTTCTGTGAATGGGTCTGATGGAGGGATGCTGCTCAGGTATGAACAGGGATGTTAAAGCACTATTACTCCTAAAGCATGTGACTATAAGACGGTATAAATTCACTCAACAAAGATGAAATATGCAGTGAGATATAAAGATATGACAAATGGACGACAATTACCATTTCTGATTAACCAGGTAGTCAGAAGCTGATGCTTCCCTAAGAACGTCCAATTATAGGAAACCTGAGATCTACTTGCTCTTGGCAATAGATTCACATGGAATAATGCACCTTGAAGAAAGCCTCACACACTCTCCTCTCCCCATTCTCCGACAGGCCTTGAAGATCATTAAATTTCATGGTCTCTGACAGTTGAGACTCCAGAACATCACAAGATGCCCATCTTTCCAGCAGCTTGAAGTAGTAGATGTAAGATTTGGAAGGACAGTGATTGTGCCTGTCTACTCACTGCTGTGTCTCCCATGCACAGTGTGGTGACTGCACTGAGCAGGTGTTAATATTTGTGAAATGATAGAAATGAAAGGAAAGCGTCATTTTTGTGAGTGAGAAAGAGGATTACCTCAAGGTAGAATGGACACATGAATTTCTTCTCATCTGTGATCGCTGGATCAAGTTTCAGTGGAAAGAGAACACTGTTAGGTTGATTCTCCCGTCCAAACACACACCCTCTCTTATCGCAAACCTATGTGACTTGCCCCCCTCTCCGTTTGCATTGCAGAGAACGCCCTTCTGTGTGCAAGTCTTTTCCTCAGAAACTAGACCTCAAATCCGGTACCTTTTATCTACTTAAAAAAATTTTTTTATGGAAATACAGTTGATTTACAATGTTGTGTTGGTTTCAGGTGTACAGCAAAGTGATTCAGTTCTACATACATATATAGATTTTCCAGATTCTTTTCCCTTTTAGGTTATTACAAAATACTGAGTATAGTCCCCTGTACTACACAGTCGGTCTTTGTTGTTTATCTATTTTATGTATAGTAGTGTATACCTGTCAATCCCAAACTTCTAATTTATCTCTCCTCCACCTCTTCCCCCTTTGGTAACCATAAGTTTCTTTTCTGTGTCTGTGGGTCTATTTCTGTTTTGTATATACAAATTCGTTTGTATCATTTTTTAATTCCACATATAAGTGATATCGTATGGTATTTGTCTTTCTCTGGCTGACTTCACTTAATATGATAATCTCTAGGTCCATCCATGTTGCTGCAAATGGCGTTATTTCATTCTTTGTTATGGCTGAGTAATATTCCATTGTGTATATGTACCACATCTTCTTTATCCAGTCATCTGTTGATGGACATTTAGGTTGCTTCCATGTCTTGGCTATTGTAAATAATACTGCTGTGAACATTGGGTGCATGTATCTTTTCGAATTATGGTTTTCTCCAGATATATGCCCAAATCTGGTACCTTTAAGTTGGTGAAGGGGCAGCTCATGGTCGGAGGTGAAGTGGCTTATTTTTGGAAGTTCAGGATCGTAATTTTATTCAGTGAAGAATTATGAAATTCATAGACTCATGGCATGTTCATTAGTGATCTGATTCTGGTTCAGTCTTTTCCATGTTGTTTTAGTTGAAGACCTCTTTTCTTTGAAGAAATGGTAAGGTTGCTCAACCCAAATCATGTTCATTTTGATTATTTTGTTATTAAGTAACATACGTTAAATTCATGTTTCTTTTTCAATGGGAACTCTCATGTGTTACTCTAACAAAGAAATTCACCTACATTAAACTTAATTCTTTGCATTTAACTGTATCTATATGTGCATATATTTTAAACATCACTTTCTTGGGAGCTGTCATGAAATTTCCCTTTATTTCTTTATCTGTAAATTGGGTAATATCTGTTCTAATCTTCTCTCCTTTCCCAAGAGTAGCTGAGAACATGTGAAGGCACCTTATGAACTGGAAAGCAATAGACCACAAATAGAATTAAACAAATTAATAGAATTTTATTATCCTCCCCAATAAATTTAACCTTTATATTACCACATATGTGCACAAAACAAAATGATTCTGATATATTTTTTAAAAGACAAGATAATAGAATTTTATCCTCCCTAATAAATTTAACTTTTATTATTAACAATGTGCACAAAATGAAATGATTCTGACTTTTTTTTAATATCTTTATTGGAGTATAATTGCTTTACAATGGTGTGTTAGTTTCTGCTTTGTAACAAAGTGAATCAGCTATATGTATGCATATATCCCCATATCTCCTCCCTCTTGTGTCTCCCTCCCACACTCCCTCTCCCACCCCTCTAGGTGGTCACAAAGCACCGAGCTGATCTCCCTGTGCCATGCAGCTGCTTCCCACTAGCTATCTATTTTACATTTGGTAGTGTATATATGTCCATGCCACTCTCTCACTTGGTCCCAGCTTACCCTTCCCCCTCCCCAGGAATTTTATGGAATTTTTGAACTACAGAATAAACATAATATGATTTTCTTAAACATAAATTTCTTGTTTTTATTCTAATATGTAAATAAACACAATACTAATATCTTGAATCACTTATTATTTAGAAATAAAAATGTATCTTAATTCTTAAAACAGTTTACTAGACAACAATTAGTGAAGTCTGACAATGCAACTAGAATATTAGTGATGAAAATACTAGCTCTACTGACATTAGTAAGTTCTCCCCTAAATTTGATTGCCTTTTATTGAAGTATAACCAGTATAGAGTTTATTTCTATATTAGATTTAGCTATATTTATTAGTGTTTTATCACGATTGGAATGTTTGGAGGGTAGTTTAGGGGCCTTTAAGAAAAAAAAAAAAATTTTCCAAGCACTTATTATGAAATTTGCTTTGTATTCTAGTTTTTTTTTTTTTGCGGTACGCGGGCCTCTCACTGTTGTGGCCTCTCCCATTGCAGAGTACAGGCTCTGGACGCGCAGGCTCAGCGGCCATGGCTCACGGGCCCAGCCGCTCCGCGGCATGTGGGATCTTCCCGGACCGGGGCACGAACCCGTGTCCCCTGCATCGGCAGGCGGACTCTCAACCACTGCGCCACCAGGGAAGCCCTCTAGTTTTGTTTTGCTTCACAATGCACGTATGAAATCTTTAGAACTTCACAAAATATGATGATATTGTGTTTGGGCCGTATTCTTGCTTTTTAGTGTGATTTGATATGATCCTTTCATGGAGTTTTCACTAACTTGCTGCTGTGTTTGAAGTGCTGCCTGTTGCCAGGGTCCATGTCTGTGTCTGGTCTTCCTTGTCAAGCTGAACCAACTGCTTTATTGGCATCTGCCATTAGGGTGGACGTGCTCAGGCCTCCTGGGAATTGAGGGACAGGCCCCTGCCTCTGGGTGAGGTGAACAAAGGGGGAGATATCACCCTGCCTCCATGCCCTCCCAGTGAAAAATAGAAAATCAGATCTGCTTAGGCCTCCACATGCTGGCAAGGATCTGCCAGAGATTTCCCCATCCTTTAGTGTCAAGGAGAAGCAGTTTTGGTAGAAGACCCTTTGCTAATCAGTGGAGCGCTAGGAAATGGTGCAGAGGTTTGACATCATCTTGGGCGTTTGGGGTTCACTATCCGTACTCCTTTTAAACTCTGCTTAGTGCTTTATTTTCTTGGAATCTGTGGCTGCAAATGACTATGCTTTAGGAAACTGAGAGTCCAGTGAAAGCTTTCTGCTTTCCTGTGTAGCATACAGCTCCACTAGAACCACATCAACTTCCAAAAATAGGCAGAATTGGGGGGATGGGGGTGGAAACAACGTTCTCAGCGAAGACAAATTGCCATTCCAAGAGGCAGCAATGAGAACTTCATGTTTCAGACATCAGACAGCTTACCCATGGCACGCCCTGGCCCCGTTTTTACCATATTCTTTTTTTTTTTTTTTTTTTGCGGTACGCGGGCCTCTCACTGCTGTGGCCTCTCCCATTGCGGAGCACAGGCTCCGGATGCGCAGGCTCAGCGGCCCTGGCTCACGGGCCCAGCTGCTCCGCGGCATGTGGGATCTTCCCGGACCGGGGCACGAACCCGTGTCCCCTGCATCGGCAGGCGGACTGTCAACCACTGCGCCACCAGGGAAGCCCCTTTACCATATTACTAATGCTCAGTGACCAACCTTTACTTAAGAAATGCTTAGTTTTGTCATCATTCTTTCTATCAAAATTTTTTCTGCACATTTAAATGACAAAATATTTGGTTAGCATATTTTAATTTAATTTAAACTAACCTGTGCTTGGAATCTTTTTACCATTACTAGTTTGCATGTAACAACATAATTGAATTTATTCTAATAATAACAAGTAGACTTTGGGGATATGTAACCTTCTCATTCTGAGTTATAAAGAGCATGTTAATTTCAAGTGTGGATGAAGTGTAAATCTCAGCATATTTCATTTGGTCAATTTCATTATTTATTTATTTGATTTATTTTCCAGAAGTTACACAAGCAGTGCTTGTTTGGTTTCACAAGTTGAATGATTTGGTAAATCGTTTGGTAAATACCCAAAGCTACCAGGCTCCTTCCCTGCCTGGTCCTGTGATGTGTGTCCCATCACACCCTTCCCTACACCCAGATTAAATACGACCTCTCAATTTAGAGTTTTTTCACTTTAACAGGCAAAACAAAATATTCAAGTCTACCCATTTTTCACAACTACATTTAGAAATACCTGTGGACTTTTGGTCGTAAAGGTCCAGGGCTTGGTACTTTTGTACAGCAGCTACGTAAAGAGGCATCAATTCAAAAGTGCAAGGAAGAGAGAGAGGCTTGAGGGATACAGAGGAAGTTGCCATGTAATGCTGTGCAAAGGGCAGCTCTAACCAGCTCTGTAAATGCAACTTATTTAAAAAGATGGGAAATGTACACAGGAAGGGCATGCGTTAGCCACTATATAAAGCCAGCAGCATATATGTAAATATGTGAATACTGTGTGTTACCCATAGTCAAATAGAAGAGCTGCCTCTTTTAATGCATAAGACTATTTTCTGAAATCAGACCTTGCTATTTAATAATGGTTGCTGTTATGTTAACAGAGAAAGTATTTTCAAATCAAAATGTAACTTCTTTAATAATATGCTTTACATTTGTGGTTAATGTTTTAGTAACAGTAGAGCAAAATATATTTTTCCTCCTTTGATTACTACCAGATTTTCCACACTATATTTAGGGTTAATATTTTACCAACAAATATATGTTTTTCCTCTTGGACGAGTACCATTTTCTTTAGCCGTATCAACAGACGCAGCATTTTGGTGAGCACACGTGATGTCAGGGATATAGAAAAGGCTACTAACTCTCCCTTATCTGCTGCTTTCAGTCAGTGATTGATTCTCAAATCCTGTTTACCACTTCGTACTTGAATGAAGCGGACTTTGTTTGAACCACTTGGTTTTTCCAATTAAGCGAGATGGAGCAAACAAATGGCCAAATAACCTCAGATTCTTTCATCTTTCCTCTATAAAGTCGGTGAGTCAGCAGCTCCCCTTGGCATTTTTCATGTTTATCCGGGAAACCCGGGGTATTAGTAGGTTCAAGAAAATGGCGTCAAAACTTCAAACTCAGGATCTCATTAGCTGGAATATTCATTCTTTAATTGCGTGTCTGAAAACCAGATGCAATAGGTGTCGCCACCTTCCCAGAGCACGTGAGCCTGGCTGTTGAGATCCGTGGTGGATGGGAAGCTTTGACAGTGCTCGTTTGTCTTGGAGATTAACAGTGTGGCTGATAAAGTCGGTTATACGTTTTTGAAATGCAAGCATGCAGGGCATTAGTTACAAAGCTTTCCCCGTAGACCTTTAAAGAGTCTCAAAAGGAGTGCAAGTTAGTTAAGAGTATTATATTCAATTTATACTTTACAATGGATGATTTTGTATCGTGCTTTTTTAATGGTTCTTCGTGTCATTTTAAACATTTTCCTGAATGAAAAAAAGAGCCAAATATGGCTCCTTTGCTTATTTCATGGATAGACACTTTGATTAATAGAGCTATTGTGAAGTGTTAAAAGCCAAGAATGCTGTTATCACCACGCACAGAGGGACTGGATACGGGAAGCATAGTGGGATTTCAAGTGAGGGGCACTGCGTGTCACAATCCCCAAGTGATCCTACGTGATGAAACGAGATCCCCAAAGAGCAATTTAAAGGGCAGGTTTGAAGCTCGAAGTTTCTGACAGCCACCTCATACCTTAACAACAGCCTGCTCTCTTAGTAACGTGAGGGTTCCTGTGAACAGGTGGGGGAATTAAGGAGAAAACTCATTATAGCATTAGCCATTTAGGGGTGTTCTCTGGAATTCCATAAGGCAGAGTTTATGGAAGCAACAAGTGATTGCAAAGGGATTGAGGGAGGTCTGAGAAACAGAATTTTTCTTAGAATTTACCAGACTATTTCTCAGAATGTTATGAGTGAATTATAAGCATCTCTAGACTTCCCTAGTTGAATCAAATAGTAAATAAACCAGTTAAAAATAACTGGAAGGAAGATGTAACGTGAGAATACTTACCTACACAAAAATAGTTCTTTCCCTCTACTTACCTTTGCAGGGGAAGATGGTGCAACATTGGGACTTTAAAACTGTGCTGATTTTCGGACAGGTTCTGCACTCTGCTGCCCCTCAGCGTTTGGGTCTGAATGTCCACTGTGAGTGATGGTGGGCTAAATCCATTTCCACTGGTTCCACTAACTCTCTCTTGTCAAGGTTGTTTCAAAGCTTTCCTGTTATATCAACTACCTGTGAAATGAGTAAACGGGCTGCAGGATGCAGTTGCAACCACAAAACCAAATCCTGAACAGGGCCTTACCTTCCAGCTGGAGGAAGGCTCAGTCTTAACTTCAATCTTCTGAGTCACGTGGCACCAGGGGACCACATAACCAGCCCCAGCTGTCTCCCTCAGAGGAAGACATGAAAGCCAGTGTGACATACAACTTCCACTAGATGTTATTTTTAAATAATGGGAATTTTTTCTAACAATCAAATAATACATGTTTCGTTTGGATAGTTTAAAAACTACAGAGAAATACTGAGAAGAAAATAAAAAGCACTTAACGGTTTCATCCCACAGAAATAATTAATCAGGGACTCTGTATTGCCCAATCCCAAGGGGAGGGGTATCCAGGTTCACACAGAACACAGTGTGGAGGGTGGCCCTGAACTTGAGCAGCTTGGGGGTCTGAATCCCTACTACCACTGAGGGTGTGTGTTATTTGAGTCTTTTCCGTAGCCTCTCTCGTTTTTCTTTTTCTTTACAAAATTGGCATCACTGATATTGCCAGTTTAAAGTTTGCTTGTATTCTGTATACCTTAATGTAATGCCTGCTGACCAAGGCATTCCACACCAAGAATTCTGTTTGCTGTGAGAGGTGTGCTGTTCACATGAGGAAGGGCTGAGGCAGGAAAAGTGCTGGGACTTGGAGAGAAAGCAATGAAGATAGGGCTGGAGGCCTCACATCCAGCTCTGGGTTCTTGTGGCCATTACCATGGTCATGACCCAAGTCCTGGTGTCCACCTGCCCTAGGAGTCAGCCTGCACCCCTGCTAGGGACTTGGTATTGGGTGATGAACAAATCCTCCTTCATGTTCCCTTCCCTCTGCTCCCCTTCCCTTTCCTCGCCTCGTCTCTTCTCCCCCCCTCCTCTCCTCTTTCCTCACTCTTCCAGTCCTGGGACACATGAGCTTCTAAAGCTGACCGGACACAAGAGTGAGGGGGAGATGTCTGTGTCCTGTGGGTTGGTTCTACCAGAAACATGTAAGAGCTGCTAATGAGAAACTCTGCAGCTGTTGCAAACTATCCAATCTCACCTTTCCTTTGAAAGCTTGAAAGAGAAGTCCTACTAGTCAGTGAACCAGTGGCAGTGATAGACTACAGCAATAGTCGATGATACCCAATCTACAATAGCCATGAATCAGTGTTCAATTCTGAGCTGACTTTTGGTGTGTCTACTAGGGTTCCAAGTTAGACAGTGAAGATGCTCTCCAGCTTTTACCAGAAACAACCAGAACTAGATCTCAATCTTTGTAATCTGAAAAATCCAGAGGAAATATCTATCCTTATTAAATCATTCGATTAAAGAGATCAGTCGTCAATGACTTAAAGAT
The DNA here is from genome assembly GCF_949987515.2 of Delphinus delphis. Lineage (NCBI taxonomy): Eukaryota > Metazoa > Chordata > Mammalia > Artiodactyla > Delphinidae > Delphinus > Delphinus delphis. Next base: position 5,008,341 of record NC_082686.1, read on the forward strand.
TCAGATTCCCGCTCTTTGGTGTGTTTTAATTTCAGTGGGTTCCTGTAGCTACACGGGGAAGGTAACAGAGTAGAAAAGCAGTGGGTGTGGATAGTTGGTGTCCTATAGCTACTTCAGAGCACTGGTACTGCTCACTGCCTTATTCTGGCTACAATAGGAGAAATACACCACTCATCATAAATGTATATTAATAAGGTCTTTGATGAGAAAGCTGGTGACAGAAGTGACTGGAGTTTATTTTTCAAAAATATAATACTAATTTTTTTTTAGTCTAAGCATATCAGGCAGTAAGTGGACACATCACACTGTAAAATGCCCTGAAGTAGGAGAATCGTCTCAGCTCAGGGGAAAGCAGGGTGCTCTTTGAATTCAGCTGTGTGACCCATGAGAGGTGTGACCTTTGGCACATCACTCTCCAGACTGTAGTTTCCTCATCTATAAAAGTAACCTAGTAAGTCTCTTCTTGTGGAAGATTGTTGGGAGGTAGGAATTAAAGAGAATATGTGCAAGTGCCTCTGTGGATGATGCTTCATTAAAGGAAGCACAGGGGCCCCAGTTGGCAGCTTCACTCTCTGGAATCAGGGCTTTTAACCTGTTGAGTGCCGTAGGGCTCTTTGTCAATCTGATGAAGCCTGTGGAACCCTCCTCAGGACAGTACTTCTAAATGCATAAAAAAAAAAAAAAGACATAGCATTATAAAGGGAGTCATTTATCAAATGTTTATTAGTATATTCGGTAGACAGAATAACGACTCCCAAAGATGTTCCTGGCCTAATCCCCAGAACCTGTGAATATTTTATGTGACTTGCCAAGAGGGGATTAAGGTTGCTAATCAGCTGTGCTCGACAGGAGATTACCCTGTATATCTGTGAATATTGCAGTTTTGCTGACTCAAAGAATCACTTTTACTGTGACTGATGGTCCTTGTTGAGTCTTGGTTAATTCAAATACTTCAATGTGACGTGAAGATGTATCTTAGAAGATGATTTTCTCAAAGTCTCGTTTCCTAGAACCATAGAAACATAACTGAGTTGACATCTAATTGGTATAAGTAACTGCTCTGAAATTACAACTCTTACTTCTTGGTTGCGTGTTTATTGTGAGGGAGAATGCACTAATTGTGCCCAGAAGTAGAAGTAGCACTTTTCACATTCTGCTCCTTGTAAACCTCTACTTTCAGTAAGAGGAGAAACATGTCATGAAACATTCAAAAGTAGCCATTGCTAGATAACCCTCATTACTCCAAGGCTGGGTGACAGGCCATGCAGAGGAGTCAAGTGTCGTGTGCACATGTGAAGGTGAGCAGAAGCTGAAATATTACTGAAGCCAGAACACGGAGCACAGTCTCTAAATTCTTCTTCTGGACCAGGTCTTGAGTATTCAGTTACGGTGAATTACCTGACCTCTTCAATAAAAATGTAGGAATACACAGTCAATGAGAATACATTTAGGTCTTGACCCCTAAAGTAAAAGATGAGTTAGCTCACGAGTGACTGAGATTTTTCCTTCTCTCGCTTGTCACTTGATGAATATTCAGGGATCTCAGAAAGGCCTTCTCTGATAGTGCAGTACCAGCAAGTGGATTTCTGCTCTCTTATGGGCACAGCTAGCTCAAACCTCCATTGCTTTTTTCCCCTGCATATCTTAACCTAAGCCTACAAAACTCAACAATGATAGACTCTTTAAGATTGCACAGGTAAGATATCAAGTTGAAAATCAGACTGTGCAGTTGCAGTGAATTTTGAAGACAAGGTAAACTGTTAATTTTGAACTTAAGGAAGCCTAAGTGATGGGCCAGAGAGACTTTGAACCTGGCTACCATTTCTCAGAGCCATCTGGTGCATTGAGTCTGGGCCAAAATGGACTTGACCTGTGTGAAGGGTTGAATTATGTCCCCTCATCAATTCACACGTGAGGTCCTAACCCCCAGGACCTCAGGACGTGAACTTATCCGGAAACAGGGTCATTGCAGGTGTAATTAGTTACGTTAAGATGATGTCATACTGGGGTAGGGTGGGACCTTAATCCAAAATGACTGGTGTCCTTGTAAAAAGGGGAAATTTGGGTACAGACACACGCACACGGACACACAGACACACACACACACCCATGGAGAACACCATGTCAAGACTGGAGTTATGCTGCCGCAGGCCAAGGAACTACCAGAACTTAGGAGAGAGGCCTAGAACCGATCCTTCAAAGGGAGCATGGCTCTGCTGACACCTTGATTTCTGACTTTAAGCCCCCAGAACTGCTGCTTAAGCCGCTCAGTTTGCAGTACGTTGTTACGGCATTCCCAGCAAACTAACACCGCTCCTTTAACGTGCTCCAGCCGAATTCAACCCACAAGTGCTCAACCAGTTCAAGCACTAGGCATATCATCCTATGAAAAGCAGGAGAGGCATGGCGTCTTGTGCAGCAGCAAATTCTAACATCTCTATTAGTCATTTTGCTTGTCTGGATCTCAAGTTTTATTCAACTGCTATTTGAAGAGGTTTCGTTTTTCTGAAATCTTTCCATTTGCCTTCCCTAAGGGCAACATAACATAGAACCCCAGAGGGTTTGGGATTTGCCCAAAGCAACCTGCTATTAACTTAAACCATCTGTGAAACCTGTATTAAATCTTGAAAATTCATGTGGAGTTTTATTCTTCATCGCATTATATGTGTTTGGTTCAACATTAAATAATATTGGAAATCGTTTATTACTATGTGACATTGAAGCATTAGTATTATGGACTGTGCTTATACCCTGGATTCATATTCCCTGATACACATTCACATATCCTAATTACTGGGACGCCCGTTTGAGGACTGCGGGGCTGTGTTGCCTATGGTCCCTTCCAGCCCTAAAACCCTGGGCTCTGTGGGCTGTTCATGTGTGTGTCTCTGTGCATGAGTGCCCCACATGACTTGGTCTTTGCGGATGTCAAAATGTACACTTCCAGAGTAAGTTAATATAAAATTAAAATTCCACTTTGTTGGAACTAGTTCACTGGATTGTATGAAAAATAGGTGTCTAAGTGGTATACATGTCTGCTGGCCAGCTCCCCACTTTGATCATGGCCAGTTGATTAATGCATCCTTTCGTTTTGTGTATAAGAATGGCTGAGAATCAGGAAAAATGCCTCACGTTAGATTCTGGAATCACATACTGCTGCCTTTTCCACTGAAGTCACTGTGACTAAGTCACTAACAACCGGAGCCCCCCTGCCCAGCCTCACAACTGCCAGGTGGGAAGAGCTCCCCTTAGAATCGGGCGTCACCATCGGCCCTGCTTACCACTTGGCACTTGGCAAGTTTCCTACGCTGTAAAATTGGGGAAGAAGCCCTCACGAATCTACTGTGAAGACAAAATGAGGTAACATATACGAAATATTTTTTATAAATTCAGAAGGGCTGTGTGGGTGTCATGAATGATAGTTTGGTGCATTTCTAAATAGAACCAAAAGACGTCGATGGGGTCACTGATGGGGCTGGTATGCTTTGTGCTGAGGGCCAGTGTGACTCATGTTGAACTTCAGCTCGGAGGGTGAGACACTGAGAACAAGATTCTCGAGGCTTCAGTTCATGTACGTTTTCAGGGAAAATAGGAGTAACTACATGACAAAACTGAAGCCGTTGAGTGGCCTGTAAGTAGAGGGGTCAACAGATGTCAAATACACTTTTCAATGTAGGGCAATGTGACAAGCCATCTTCCAAAGAATGCAGAGGGTCTGTGTTGTTGAAGAACCAGCAAGACCGTCAGCATAGCTCAAAAGGAGTAATGCAGTGTGTTAAAGGGTGAAATCAAATGAACAACAACAAAATGGATGGGCTGGTTACTTGTCAATATGGTTCGATATTAGACTTTGATGTTGATAGCACCCTACTCCAGCCCAATTTGATTTTAGCAACTATTTAAAAAAAGAAAGAAAGGAAAAGTCTAGTTCTCTTGATAATGTGGGAGTGAACTCGTTAAGTAATGGACACTTGCAAAGCCAGCTGGTGAGTACGGCATACACATCATCAGAATAAGCACATGGTGTGATATCACAGGAGGATGGGGACTTTACAGCGATCTGTTGGGAGTCTCCATGTGCCAGGGACTGTACTCTAGACACTAGCTATACAGTAGTAGACAAAAACCAAAAGACAAATATCCCCGGTCTCATGGAGCTCATATTCTGAAGCAAGGGAGATAGACAAATAATTATGTATTAGGAGGTGGTGATCAATGCCCACAAGAAAAGTAAAGTGGGTAAAGGATCAGGGAACCATGGAGGTGGCACCACTTTAAAGGAGCTGGTTGGAGAAGACCATAAAATTGAGGGAGTGAGGGAATGGACCCCATGGAACTGGGAGGGAAGAGCAGGTACAGAAGCCCTGCCACGGTTGTGTGCCTAGAAATTCAGGACCTTGGAGGAGGTCAGTGTGACTGGAGTCGAGGTCAGAAGTTGAGGAACGAAGAGATGAGATCAGAGTTTTGGGGGCAGTTCATGCAAAGTCCCATGAGGACTCTGGGCGTTATTCTGAGTGAGACGGGCATCAGTTTAGGAGCCACAAGAAGCCACCTGGGAGGGAGGAGAAGACACCATTTCTTTGCCCTTATGTTGTATCATCCCCTCTGTCTTGGCCCAGCCCTGGCCATGGGCCCCCTTTTCTCTCTCAGGGCTGGGCGAGGTGAGGAACTGTGTTGGCTCCATGAAAGCAGAGTTCCCAGAATGTCCATGCTCTAATCCATCCAAAGATGGCCTTTCCTTCGTTAAACCCCTGGAATTCTTTGAAGCTGTGGAACCACGGTCTTCCTTGCTCTTGTGTTGGTTTCTTTAGATTAGTGTGTTTCTTATCTTTAGAAGTATACTGAAGATTCTTAAATGAGGGCTGGTCTTTAAAAACCACATTTCCCATTTGCACAGAAGAGACACGTAACAAAACTTCATTGCCTTGCAACTGAATACTAAGCTTGATGCCCTTTTAAAAAGTGTATTCTAATGAAAAAAGAGGCAATTCAGAGATAACTTCAATGAGAATAAGATCAGAATATTCTCAATGGAGACAGTCTTTATATATCACAATGAATAAAAACAGAGAGCGTAATTTTTTTTTTTCTCACGGTATGCGGGCCTCTCACTGTTGTGGCCTCTCCCATTGCAGAGCACAGGCTCTGGACGCGCAGGCTCAGCGGCCATGGCTCACGGGCCCAGCCGCTCCGCGGCACGTGGGATCTTCCCAGAACGGGGCACGAACCCGTGTCCCCTGCATCGGCAGGTGGACTCTCAACCACTGCGCCACCAGGGAAGCCCGAGAGCGTAATTTTTAAAAAGGGAGGACTCAAGATTTAAAAGGGAAACAAAAACATGAAACTCACAGGATTAATACGAAATATAACAACATATTTGTGGAAACTCATTGTTTGCCCTCATCCTCTGGGACAGAAGTAATAACATTACACAAAGAGAAAGGGTGGTCAGATTAAATATAGGACACTCCGTTAAATTTGAATTTCTGGCAAACAATAAATAAGGTCAGCATCAGTGTATCCTGAATACTCGTGGAACTATCGCTGCTAGTCAGGAAGAGCAGATGTCACCGTTAATGATTTTAGTGCTTTTCTAGATACGAGGAGATGCAAGAATTAGGCTCATAAAATCTTCTCCTGAAAACATCTATCTGTCTGAAGACCTGTTCTACCAGTTTTTCCCAGCGCACAGAGGGCCTCATTCCTGATCTCCACCCTGAACTCCTTTCAGGGTGTGTTGAAGGTAAGAGACTGCAGTGGCGGGTGACCTCACCCTTGTAGAGGCAGATGGCAGGTGCCAATTTGTAGCTGACAGCCACACTTAGCCCCTGGACGCTGCACTAACTTTGTAAACAGTCCCTTGTTTAGATTATTCTCAGAGTACTGGGCTTGAGGACTCGTCTCTTCCCTGCTGGACCATAGTACAGTAGAGGATATGAGCTAGATATCCAGTGTCAAGGGTATCGTCTATGATCATGAAAGTGTGAATTATTTAAAAAAAAAACCCAAAAAGGTTTGAAAAGAAAACAGCAGAATTGGCATTCTGGCTGTGCCGTTCAGACAGTGAGGTTGTACTTAATTTCCCTTAAGAAGTGAATATCTACCCCTGAAAGCTTCCTGGAAGAATAAATAGAAATAAGAGTCTAAATCAGCCAAAAAGAAAGAAAAGAAAATCAAAATGACCTCTGAATAACTAAACAATTTATCACTAGAATGCCCGTGTTCCCCATAAAAGAAGAATCCAAGTCCTGTATTTACAGAACATATGTATTCAAGGAGATTTCTTCAGAAAATTTAGAAATCAAACTATTTAGTACGTGAAAAGGAGAAGCTAACAAGTCATGTCTTGTGACGTGCTTTCCTGCGATCTCTGCTTCTTCCTCCCCTGAGCCCTAGTGCTGTTGGAGTCCTTTTCTCAAAGAATGGTGCTCAGCGCTTCACCTCCAGCTCAGAAACACGGGTGACTCCTTTCTGTGCATCTAGTAGGTTTTCAAGACATATTTGCTAAATTTAATTGCATTTCCGCTCCTTTGACCCAATTGTCTTAGATGTGACGGGGAGAAAAGCAACAGAGGAATAAAGTTAAATTCCTTAATTATTTCTCCAAACTTTCCCAGAGATGTGTCGGGCACATTGACCATGGCCTGTCCCACATAGTAAAGAAGACAAACACCTTGCCAGTGGGTGTATTCTTATTCAAGAGCCGGGATCTCGCCCGGATTGAAAGGTTCTAGCTACTATCATCCTATAGGCATTGGAGTTCTAGGGGTTTGGTTTGTTCTAATTTGAGTATCCGAGCAAGGTGGTGGAAGGCAGGAGAGAAATCAGGGACGAGACGGGCTGGTCTTGTCAAACGTTTTCAACCCTGATCAGTGCTGTGGCTGGAAGTACTTGTGTGGTTGAGTTTGGATTCCTCAGCAGCTCTCGCTGGAGCTTGCATACTGTGTTTTATGCGTTGTGCTACATGACCTCATAGATGGATATCTTAACTTCTTCTCAGTATTTTATAGTTTGTAAGTATCCATACTGACTTATGTACCAGTTTTCTTCCAGTCTTACAGAAAATGTGCCCCAAACACCCTTCTGTAGGAAGGAAACACCCTTCTGAAGGAAAGGGAGGTCAAGACCCTATATCTTTGGACCCCTGACCGTGGGCCAGTCACTATGCTTAGCTCTTTACACACATTACTTTGTTTAGTCTTCATAGGAGTCTTGCAGAGCAGGTGGTGTTATCCTCAATTTTTTTTTTTTTTTTTTTTTTTTTTTTGCGGTACGCGGGCCTCTCAATGCTGTGGCCTCTCCCGTTGCGGAGCACAGGCGCCGGACGCGCAGGCTCAGCGGCCATGGCTCATGGGCCCAGCCGCTCCGCGGCATGTGGGATCTTCCTGGACCGGGACACGAACCCATGTCCCCTGCATCGGCAGGCGGACTCCCGACCACTGCGCCACCAGGGAAGCCCTATCCTCGCTTTCTGATGAGCAACCTAAGGCTCGCTGAAGTAGAGTACGCTTTCTGAAGTCACTGAGCTAGATATGACAGGATCAGAACATTCACATAAAAATGACAGTAATGATCCTTGTGACAACAACAGCTAATATTTCCTGAACACTCACTGCAAAGCAGGTCCTGTGTTGAGCATTTAGGCAACTGATAATGATTAAATGTTGTTATTCATCCCATTTTACAAATGAAAAAACCGAGGCTAAGCCAGGTTAAGTCCCGTGCAGAATTTAAACCTGGATCTAATGCCAAAGCCCATGTTCTTTACATTACGCGACCTGCCACGTGTTCAGCTTTTATGAGTATATTGAGTGACGCACCAAGGATACTCTCCTCTGGAAATCTAATGCTTCACATCTCACAACTGCAGTGGTTTGCAAATTCATGGCGCTTTGACAGATCACGTTAGCCTTTCTCAGTGTTAGCTGGAGATGCAAGTTAGAGATAAGCTTCTGTTTGGTGACACAAAGCTGTGCAAAGGCAAATGTACGTACCTGACTTTTATAGAAAGCAAATATCCAAAATATCTTTAAATCTGAATTTCTTGGAACAAGTGTACAATGGTGCATTTTTGTTGAGAGGAGACTGACAGATGTAATAAGTGTTAATTGTAGCAAATTTTGAAATCATGGTTAGAATCATTTAAATGTTTTTGGTCACAGAAAATAAATTTGTTAAATGCTCACTGGAGAATGACCCGTTGGAAGTATACCATTGAAACAATTTGGGGTATGCTCCCACGTCATGGGGGTGATTGGTTTCTAATTTAAACATGCACGATTATCTTTGGCCATGGGATGCTGCACAGTGTAGGTTTTGCTGTTGTGATTCTCTCATTTATGTTCCTGTGATGTTTTCTGTGGATTTGAAAAGTCTCTGTTAAGCAATGTAAAACCAACTGACTTGGGAGCCCTGTCCTGTGCCTGTGTAGGTGGTGAAGGGGATGCCCGCCGGTCTCCGATGGCAGGGCTTGAAGGAAGACACATCCTACCATTAAGAGACACATTAGCAAAGATAAGGGATTAGAACAGGTAGAAATCATCTGCTCTGGGGGGTGGAAAGTGAGTCTCATGTTCAATTATTTCTTTTCTTTTTATGTAATTGGCCTTCACTGACCTACATTACTATTCAAGGCAATACAAATTCAAAGCAAACCAATTTAATTTAAATGGAACTTATCTTCATCATGTATAATATATACCTAATAAAGTATGCCTTATAAAGTCGAATTTATCAACAACCCTGAAGCTCTGGAGTGACACGTTTCCCTAAAACAGTGAAAAAACTTGACTTATTCAAAAGGTATTTACTGAGTACCTATTATACACCAGGCACTGTTCTAGGTACCTGGAATACTTTAGTGAACAAAATAGACAGAAATCTCCCTTAATGGGACTTCTGTTGCAGGGAGGGATTCCTACATTAAACATCATAAATAAACCAATCATGTCACATGTTAGATGGCGACAAGCACGGTGGATGGAAGAAATGTGGAGAGCGGAGAAAGAAGAGTGGCGGTGTCCGGGCAGCAGTACTGCACAGGGGCAAGTGGTTGAAATGGGCCTCACTGAGAAAGTAGCACATGAAGAGATGCAGAGAGGAAAGAGGTAGCTGGTGAAATGTGTTTGGGGCAAGAGCTTCCCTGGCAGAGAGAAAAGCAAAGGTCTTAGCATGAGGGCATGGTTGGCATGTTGAAACAGCAGCGGTCAGTGGTGTGGCCCCTGGGTTGAATGAATGGGGCCGGGGTAGTAGGGCTGTGGCATCTTAGAGACGAAATGGGAAGCCAGGCCTCAAGGGCACTGCAGCCCCTTAGGGTCTCTGTGGCATGGGGATCCTCTGCAGGAATTTGAGTAAAGGACCTGCCTTCTGTTTTAGGAGCGTCAGTGGCTACTGAGCTGAGAAAAGACAGTGGGGGAAGGGAGGGTCAAGACTAGAAACAGGGAGACACGTGCACAGGCATTTGCGGGAATCCCGGGCGGTAAATGACAGCACGAGCGCGACGGCAGCAGAAGCGATCACATTCTGGATATATTTTGCAGGAAGAGTGAACGGGATTTGCTGATGACCTGGATATGGGCTATGAGAAAAAGAGCAATTAACAATAACTCCCAGATGTTTTAGATCATTATCAAAATGCAAAATAGATTTTTCACTAGAAAATATTTATTCTTGTAAAGAGAATTACATTCGAAACGTACATAATCCTAGGATGATGGCAAAGAGTATGAAGCCAGGAGGAAAGCAAAGGAAGGAAATTAACAGCGGAACCACTTGCTGGTGTGCCAGCCACGTCACTCGTAGGAGTTCATTAACTCCATACGGCCTCAATGTGATGTCCAGGTGGGATGTATTACTCCTGGTTTGGATATGAAAAATTCAAGGCAGAGCTCTCTAGGCCTTTTCTCGGGAATGAGGTAGGGGTGAGCAAAGGCAGGCAGAGGGAGGCGGGGGTCCCAGGACATCCCTCCCCTCCCCTCCATCCCTTCTCCCACCTCCACCTGGCACCTCTGACCAGGGTGTGGAGTGGTGCATGATGGGCCTCAAAGTGGGAAGGGACTAAGGGTAAAGACCCAGGTAATGCTGTTACACTATGTGAACATGGTTAGTGAGAAACAAAGATGTCCAGACTCCTATCATAGATTCAGAGTTTTTAAAAAGGTGAGCTATATTTATCATGAACAATACTGTTCTTAGCAAATCAGACAGACTACAAAATCTCACGTATCCTGGCTGAAACAGTGTCTCTTTCATCTGTTTTTAATTTATTTATTTTTTAAATTTTGTTTTATTTTTTATTCTTTTTATTTTTTTTCTCTTTCATCTTTATTTCCATTTCCAAAATTTAGGAGATGGAAGGTTTTTCTTTTCCTTTATGCATATTTTATGGCCGTACATTTTTTTTAAGCGCAGATCGAGAGCATAGTGCCCCACGGTTTTTGACTATCAGTTACACACGAGCGTAGCACAGTGTGGTAGATCTCATGTAATATTCTTTGCGCATAGCTGGTGAATCTCTGTGAACTTTGTTTCAAATCTCTGTGAACTCTCCTGAAGCATCTTTGTTGCCTTTTGGTGGGGAAATATCTAGAATTTAAATTGTGTCTGCTGAGGATGATTCTGGAAATGAAACCGAAGGCAAACAAACCATTGTATTAATCTTTGGATGAGTGTAGGAGTTGGAGCAGAAAATAATAAAATGAAGGTTTTCCTGTTCACTCTTCAGGATACCATCAGGATAATCCTCCCTCCCCCAGCCCCCGGGTTAGAGGTTTCCAGCCGTCATCCTGGAAGGGAGCTCCCATCAGGTGGCATCCTGAGTGGAGTGATGTAGCCTGACTCCCTTCTCCTTGGCGTGGGTGGCTTTCTTCTCTTTCTGATGTTGTTCCGTGTCCATGAAGACGGAAAAGGATGAAAAGCTCATTCCTCCCCCTGAAATGCAGAACCCAGTCAAACTTAAGAGCTGAAGGGTTTTTTTTTTTTTTTTCATTCAAACAATCTGATGCTAAAGTAGACCCCTGGACTTGACTGAATCTTCAGATGGAAGTTAGTGGAGACCAAAGGCCATCTTCCTGGTCCCCAGTATGGGGAGGGGCTGTGATCTCCACGGAGACTTCTCAGGCCCTTTGGCTCCGTTTCAGCCACATCCCTCCTTGTGGAAATAGAAGGAGTGCCGGGAGGGATGGCTTTGCTGTGGGTGCTGGAACTCCCAACACATTTGTGTGTATCCACCACACGCCAACCAACCGCTGCTACTGTTCTAGATGCAGAGACTGCGGAGACTTTGATTAATCTAGAGACTCAATTCAAAGTCTGGTCCCTGGACCACCAGCGTCAGCATCACCGGGGAGCTTGTCAGAAAAGGTAGAAACCTCTGCCCCATCCCAGGCTTCCTGAATCAGTCTGTTTAATGAGGTGCCCAGGGGATTCAATTGGAATGTGCCTTAGCATTCGAGAAGTGCAGGTCCAGACTGTACATGAACAAGAGCTACATGAATCTGACTGTGATTTAGTGGCAAGAGCCTCTCTGCTCACTACAACTCAGCTCCCTGTCCCATGCCCCTTATCTCAGTGCACAGCAAACCACCTGTTACTTCCAGGGCCGAAAGCCTGGACAGCTCCCTGGAGAGCCCCTCACAATAGCTCTGCAGTTTCTCTAGAACTCACTGCACTGCCCTGGTTCTCTCTCTCAGATTACTAACCTTCTCACTGGCTTCTTGGCCTCCATCCTGGCTCCCGTCCAGCAGATTCCCTATCCCACAGTCATGCCACTTTTGCTAAAATTCCAATTATTTTCATGTCATCTCCCTGCTGAAAAGGCTCGAGTGGCTCCCCACTGCCCTGGGGCTGAGTCCACACTGCTGGGTGTGGCTTCCAAGTCCTTCTAATGGACCCCTCCAGCCTCATCTCACGTGACACCCCTTGTGCTTTACCTGGTGAAGTCTTCCAACCACAGGCATGCTTACCTTCCATCTGCAACAGAGAGAGAAGGAGGGAAAGAAGGAGGGCAAGAGGGAGGGAGAGGTGGAGGGAGACCTCCCTGTCCTGGGGATTACTGAGCTAGCCCACAGAAACTTCAGAACCAGGAATTAAATAAAAGACCCGTGAAAGGCTAAATGTGAAAGGACTGAACCTTTGTGCTAAGGATCCTGAACTTCAGGCTCCAGAGAGTTCCTCGCTGTCTTACCTCTTCTGTTGCGTATGTGTCTTACCTTCTGCTTACCTGGTGCTTCCGGCCTGCTAGAAAAAGAAACAGTTGTTAAAGGCCAGCGCTAAGGCCGCCACACCAGGGGGCCAAGGGGTAGGCACTGAGGAAGGAGAGGAATCCTATAAGGAGCCAAGCAGGAGGTCAGAGAAGCCTACAGGGGTGCCACTGCCCCCTAGACGTCCACCTGACGCTGGCTTCCCTCAAGCACCTGGATGGCCGGTGTGGACCACAGGACTGCAGGCTTACGCTGTTCAGGGGACCCAGGCAGCCGGAAAGGACTGTCCGTTTACTCCACGGAAATTCAAAGTGTTCGTTTTTTTATTTTTAATTTTCATTGGAGTATAGTTGATTTACGATGTTGTGTTAGTACAGTTATACATATATACATTCTTTTTTAGATTCTTTTCCCATATAATTCATTAGTACAAAGTGTTAGTTTTAATGCTAAAATGCTGCTATAGTATGGGCTAGAATGCAAGATCTGTGTACATTTCAAGGCTAAAACATCAAGCTGAAAACTATCTTCTTGCACAGTTGTGGACCCCTCTCTATTCCAATCGATCGCAGACCCCAAAGTAAAGCCAGGAAGCCACGGTAACCTCACGTCAGTAGTGTTCCGGGGAATTTGTGTGTCATGCTTGGTGTCACACCAGATAGAGAAAGGACAGCAGCTTCAGGAGGTGACATAGCCAGCAGGAAGAGCAAAAGGCTACCAAGAAACACTATTAAAGGATATTTTTTTAGGACGTAGAATCCTAATTCTCACGCAAACGTAAAATGAAGCTAAGTCAAAGATTTTATTTGACTTATTTATTACCGAGGGGACGGGTAAGACGTTGCAGCTGGTTCAGTTGAGCACTTGACTTACAGGGTTTGTATTCTCTACAGAACAAAATGGATTTGCATTGCCATGAGCAGGAAACCTTTGCACGGTTATAGATAGGAAATGTTTGCATTGCTCTGTTTTCTTAGTTAACTTCTATCTCTATGCAGTTGTAAATGACCCAGTTAAAGACAAGCAAAAGTGAAGATAGCCAGGCTGGGTGAACCGAGTAAGGATACTCAATGCCCACTTAATCATTTTTTGCCCATTTCATTCTTCCCCAGTTTTTTCTGACAGCATGTTTTAAATGGTGAAATATTGGACTTACCCACAGCTCATAATTTTTACATCTGGACTTTGTTTGCAGGTGGGGAGACGTCTGAGGGTTCAAAGACCTGGGGTGGGGTGGGGATAGTCTTGAAAGCAAGAACTATACCTAATCTTTCATCTGCTAGGGCGCCACCTACTCCATGGAATTATAGTTCATAAATATTAGCCAATAGCAGAAATGTTGAGATTAAAATAGCTTAATTCCTGAAAAAATTAAAAGTGCTCACTCGGTGCCTTGGTAGGGAATGAAATGATTAAATATCTGATGCTTAAACTTTCCATTTGAATTTTAAAAGAAACACAGTCATGGAACTCCTTTGCACAGAAAGCTTTACCAATTCTCAAGAGGTATCTATGTACTGGGGCAACCAAGGCGTGTTTCTGCTCTGCTGTTAACGTGATATGGAAACCAGGGACACATTTCTACGCAACCCAGTGAGATTCTGTAAATGGAAAAAATGTCATCTAGGTTTATTCATGGATACTCATAGCTGTTAAATGAATTATATAAAAAAGTGTCTGATAAACAGCTTAAACAGTTTTATTGTATATGTTTAATTATAATATGCCTCTATTTTATGGAAAAATAACAGATGTTATTAAAGAGAAATTTTTCATAGTTATTTAACTGGGCTAAGATATCATGGCTTATCATTCCATACAATAAAACTGCTTTGCAAAGTAGCTAATAAAGATAGAACTCCCATCGTAATTTCTTGTCAAAGTGTTTAGGCCAATAACATTAAAACCAAGCCAACTTAACCCTCAAATCAATTCATTGCCATTTAGCTTGATTTTATCTTCAAATTAAAAAAAAATCTATAATGATATTTTAAATGACTAAAACCAAATTTATCCGTAACAGGTTCCCAATAAATATTTACCCTTCCCTCTCTACTTTGCAAATAGAATCAAAATTAAATCAAAATTAAATCTCAGACTGGTGAAATGCTTTTGGAAACTTTTAAATAGATATTTGCTATTTTCTAAGTGACACAAAATCAATGGGAATTCGTGCTTTTGTGTGTACATATGCACATACGTGTTTTCCACTAACTACGTTTGATTATATGTTTCTAATCTTCTAGAAATTAAGAAGAATCATTTGTGTTTTTAAAAAATTAGTCACAACCAATTTGTTCTCAGATTTTATGAGAGGTCTTTCACTGATGCTGTCCATCAATATATAAAAAGCTAGTCAGACGTATTTTTGAAAATAATTAAATCTGCCGTACAGCCACTCTACCTTAATTACATGTTCACAATTAGACAGGCCATGTGTCATGAGCCTTCCTGATTGCATTCTGTGTATTATCACCTCATTTGCAAGCACACATCTGTTGGGAAGTAAGCCCCCCTGTGCCTCCCTTCTCTGTTTTACACCTAGGAAAGTACTGAGGCAGAGTGCCAAGAGCTATAAATTGTCCTGCTGAAAGTCTTTGGGAAAAAACACAGGGGCCTCACATATATAAATAAAGGGAATCAAAAATTCCAGAATCAAAGCATTTATTGCCCTCCCCTGTCAGGGCCCAACCTCTGGGAATATATGTTACCTTTTACTCTAATTCCTTTTGTAATGGCTCTAGAGAATGGGAAGATGTAGTGATTTCTCTGGTCTGTATTCTCAAAACCAATAAAGTTTTCTTCTAGTTCAGTTTCAAAAACATGAAATTGTTTCAATCAATGCCTATGTTGTCGTGAGGAAAAATTCTGAGAAGCTCTCTACTTAAAAATTTTTTTAAAAAAAGTTGATCCGAGAGAAGACAAAGGAGAAAAGCGAGCTATGAAATATCTACATGTGGCAAAAAGGAGCATTAGTTTTATTAGTTTGCGGGCTAGGCGTGTGTTTT
This sequence comes from Delphinus delphis, assembly GCF_949987515.2. Taxonomy (NCBI): domain Eukaryota; kingdom Metazoa; phylum Chordata; class Mammalia; order Artiodactyla; family Delphinidae; genus Delphinus; species Delphinus delphis. Next base: position 5,023,549 of record NC_082686.1, read on the forward strand.
AAATGTGTTCAAAGAAACACATCCGATTTAGTCATGTCATTCTGTTGCTGAAGGACATAAAACTAAGTGTCTCCTAAAGAAGGTGTTTTCTAGAGTAGATAAGTATACAGTGGTTACATTTGGAATGCTGGTTAGCAGGGCCACATTACATAATCATGAAACATAGGGAAGAAATTCACCTAAGTGAATAAAGAGGCGAGGAATGATCTTCATTTCTATGCAACAGCGCCCACAAAAGTGGGGCACTGCTCTGTTTTCACATATGAATAATGAGACACAAGGTCACAGGAAGGAGAGGGACACTTGTTCTCCCCAGGGGGTGGCGGCCGGTGAGGGGTGGTGGTGTCACTCTAATAGTAATTACAGTGACTTCAGCAACTTCCGAGACTTCTTGTGTTACATTCAGCTGGGGACCCTGAATGGACCCCCCTGGTGTGAGAGGACCCAGCCTTGCATCTGCAGCCAGTGCCATGGCTTCCTGTCCATGCTCTGTCCTTCATTGGCCTGTGGCCTCATAAAATTGTTCTCCGCTCACTCAGCTGCCTCCTTCCTTCGAGGGTGCTGGATACCCATCCTGTCGGCCTCTCGGAGGGAGGAGTCAGTTACCATGACCTCCACCACCCACTGCAAGCCCAATTCTAACCATGTGCCTAGGCCCTGCTGGATGTGAATTAGGACAGCACTTTTATTGTCATAATTTACCGTTTGCACTAGAGAATGTGGTTCTGGCTTTATTGTACGTTTCAAAAAACAAGAAAATTATACTTTTGTAGCATTGTTGAATTACTTTTTGGCCTTTCCATCAATACTGAATAATGTTGGTCTTGAGTGCATTTCATATTCCCGAGCAAGGCTTTCCTTCGCTCCCATGAACTTTCTACAGATAGTGGCTTCTGTTGCAGGAGCTGCCGTGAGAGGAGCTAAAAATGAATTTAACAGCTTTAAGATCATTTTTTTCCTAGATGAATAGACATTGTTACTTCTTTTCCGAAACAATATATATGGTAGATTGACTAAAAAGATTTCCAGTTGCATTAGAGGGAAAATACATAAATATCAATATCTAGAGTGTCTTTTGTCCTTGGCCCAATATTATCTTTCAGGGCCAGTTATCCAAAGTCTTGGGGGGGATTAGTAACGGACTTCCTAGTGTACATACTTACATGTGTTGTTGCTTTGAAATTCTGCGCTCAGTGTAAGGTACACTGTCCTGTAATAGTAACGCAGGCTAGCACTGGGCCCTACGTTGAGAGCATTCAGCAACAACAGAGCCAAAGTTCTGCCATCAAAACTGTATGTATTCCATATTTAGACATTTTTTTTATTGAACTGTACTTGGTTTACGATACTGTGTTAGTTTCAGATGTACACACAAAGTGATTCAGTTACACACACACACACACACACACACACATATATTCTTTTTCAGATTCTCTTCCATTATACGTTATTACAAGATATTGAATGCAGTTCCCTATGCTATATAGTAGGTCCTTGTTGGTTATCTATTTGATATATAGTAGTGTGTATGTGTTAATCCCAAACTTCTAATTTATCCCTCCCCACCTTTCCCCTTTGGTCAACATAAGTGTTTTTTTTTTATGTCTGTGAACCTGCTTCTGTTTTGTAAATAAGTTCATTTGTATTATTTTTTAGATTCCACAGATAAGTGGTATTATATAATATTTGTCTTTCCATCTGACTAACTTCACTTAGTGTGATATTCTCTAGGTCCAACCATGTTGCTGCAAATGGCAAAATTTCATTCCTTTTTATGGCTGAGTAATAATCCGTGTGTGTGTGTGTGTGTGTGTGTGTGTGTGTGTGTACACACCACATCTTCTTTATCCATTCATCTGTCAATGGACATTTAGGGTCCTTCCATGTTTTGGCTATTGTAAACAATGCTGCTATGAACATTGGAGTATAGACATGTTTTAGTATGGAAAGTACATGAGAAATAAATAATTTCTACAAAGGTTTAAAATTCGTCTTGACCATGTCTCATTTGTCTAGAGAGCAAGGTCTATCTTGTACAAAGTCTGTGATATTACTAAACATGATATCAGTTTGTTATGCGTAGAATTTAACTCACAACGCAGGTGAGCCTGTGAACTGACTGTATCACTCTCTAACATACCATTTGTTCACACACAATTTAGATTTTTAAAGGGAGGGATTCTGGGATAGGAAGATCAGTAACCCCCAAAAGGCTTTTGGAAATGCTTTGTCTCATGCTTTAATATTATGTTTCCCTTTATGGGTGAAGCCCCATCTAGATGAAGAGACTATCCCTTTTTCTAAACAGGAGGCGGAGCCCAGGCAATGAGGCTGGAGCAGCATCTAACAGGGACTCAGCGAGAAGTGGCCTCTGACCTTCCACTTGACCCACAACAGCCCGCCTTCTTGCTTCTCTGGAATGTGTGCAGGCAGATCCTGACTGAGTTTAGGGGAGACTACTATGGCACAGCATTCAACTCTGCAAAGCCAAATAAACAGCCTGGTAGAGGGGGCCTGACCATTTATTTATTTTTGTTGCCACTCACACGTGTTGCTCCATTTTTCTGATACAAAAGACCGTTAGATCTGTGTATGTGTGTGCGTGTGTACTAAAATAGAACGTGAAATATTTGTAACCTTCTCTTCACTGCTAGAATACGAAGTTTTACACTTAAAAGAAAATGTATTTATGACAGCCTATGTAGAGAATCCCACATGAGATGTTTCTAGAAGGACTAAGGAACTAACCACATCAGGAAACCCAGATGAGCAACGTATTACCCCTGCCTCCGTCTGTACGAGGCAGTGACCCGTTTATTTCCCGGAGCTGAAATGGGAGCCTGGGGCTTCAGTGGACAGGAAGAGCTGGGTTTGGCGTCCAACAGACCTAGGTGTGTAGCCTTGTGATCCTGGTCAGATTACTCATAGTATATGTCTCTGGCTTCTTCATGGATAATCGGGGACAGTAACAGAATCTGCAGGATTACTGAGAGGATGAAATGCATTGTTGCATAAAGCACTTAGCACCATGCCTGGCACAGAGTAGGGGTCAGTTATTAGTTTTGTTGTGTAGGTGCTGTAGTTAGTCGTTGTAGTGGTCATATATAAAGTTCAAAAACAGGCAAAACAAACCCTGTGCTGTTAGAAGTCAGAAAGTGGATGACTTTGGAGGCAGTGGGGATGGGTGCTCAGGGGTGCTGGTCATTTATTCTTTCTTGACCTCCACGTTGCTTCCATGGGTGGGGTCAGTTGGTAAAAATTAAATTGAACTGTTCCCTTAAAAGAAATGTACTCTTCTCTAAGGATATCACACTTCATATATATATATATATATATATATATATATAAAATAAACATATTACACTTTAATATATTATATTTTATTAGTAAGTCTTTAAAAAGTAATGCAGAAAAAAAATGGCCATGCTGAAATGTATAATTTTTATCTTTTAAAATACTGAATACAATTTTAACAATTTAAATGGAAATACATGTTTGGAATTGAAATTGAATATATGATTTTGATAAAATTCTAAAATAATTATAAACTTGTGCTCAAATTAAAAGCATATCTCTCAGTGTTGATAGACACTGTATGTAATTGAGCACATCAGGTACTCTGGGTTATCACTTCCTTCCGAAACAGAAAACAGTGAAACATTATATATAGAATGCTCTTTCTAAACGGTGGGTTCATTGCGGAGGATGGAGGTACCTATAGTAGAAATAATTACAGGTGATTCTTGAACATCATCGGAAATTAAACATTCCTTTAGAACTCTATCCAGTGTTGAACACTGGAGAAATTACAAAATTCCACTCTAGAAAAGACTAGCAGATAAATACTGTCTTAGCCATTATCATTTCTTTTTAAGAATGGGATTTCTTTTATTCCCATTCTGTTTTTTTTGGTTCTTATGTTTCATTAGATCAAGTTTGAGTTTTCTATGACAGATAGAGAACTGTTGTTATTTTTCTAGGCTATACATTGGAAAGAGATTATTCTCATATTCATCTTAATTTGTGAGTGTTGTGTTAATGAGGTTTGAACAGATATATTTTGAAACTTTATATATAGATTAAAGTATGTTTTAGACCTTCCCACATTAACATCATAAATGTATGCAGGCTGGCTTTGGTCTTCCTTAAATTACTTAAAGAAGCTCTAGAACTTTTGTTTTCTTCTTTGGGCTCTTCCACCTATCCCAATTTTATGCAATGAACATATGTTACTTTGTAATTTAAACTTAAAGATAAATAAATTTAGAAATAAATAAATATTGTTGTATGAGGTCTAGGGTTGTCAAAACTCTAGTCTCTGGACTAAGGTGAGGGAATAAGCCTCATTGGTCCTTCTGAACTTTCCCTCAAGTATGCTTCCCAGTTCATGGTTAACTCTATTGATCATACTGGTTTGACCTCCATCAATACACTCAAAATCTCTTTGGTTCGTTAGTTAAGACCACAAACTTTTGCTGCTGAAGTTGTAAGCAAACTCTATTTTAAATCTACATGTTATAAGTATTTGTGATCATCATCATCAATATGATTATTATAAATTGATTACTATATGCCAGGCACTTAGCTGTGCATTTTGCATGCCTTGTCTAAATATTTAAACCTCATAAAAACCCAATGGGTGATACTAACCCCATCTAGCAGAGGAGGAAACGGAGTCTCAGGAAAGTTAAAGTTAAGAAATGGTCCAAGTGCACACCAGGAATGGATGGCTGAGCTGAAGTTCAAACTCAGAGTTAGTTGACTGGCCTTCCTCATTGCTTCCCTAAAAGCCTAAGTGCCTTCAGATAGAGACACGGAGACACTTCTATAGAAATACAGGGACGTTTCCGATCAAGTTCCTTTTCCTGTGAGGTTTCTAGTCTAGCTGGTGAGTGGAGCAGCATTTACACAAAGATGAACCATGATATGGAATAAAGGGACCTAGAGTATTGGATAATTAATAACATACACATAGTTTGAATCCCCTACAAAGTCAAGAATGGAATGAAAGGCCAAGGAAATTTGAAACTACCCAAACTGAATAGGCTGATGGTTTGGTATGAAAGGTCAGCACATTTATTAAGGAACATATTGATACTGTGACTGTGGATAACGTGATTCAAATAATAACTAGACTAGGATGAAGGTGACAGAAAGAACCTGACTCTAGTCTACAATCATGAGAAGAGGGGCCCAGTCCCATTACAGGAGAAGCCTCCCTGCCACGTCTAACGAGAGTTCTACCAGAGAAGGCGTCTTGCTGGTCCAGTTAGCCCTCAAAGATGGGACGTGCCATCCACGTGTCCTTCTGGAGGGCATGGATCTGAATGTTAAGACCCAAATCAAAGCAGAGTTTGAAGGCTTAAACACAGAAAAAACTCAGGAGAGCCCCAGAAGGGCTGACTGAAGTGCTAAGGCCCTAGGAAATGAAAGTGAGCCGTTCATTGTGCATGGCTGGCTGAAGGAGTGTGGGCGCCTCACTGCTGGAGAAGCTTCTGAGAGTTTCAGGTGCTCTGCAGAATCCAGGATTGAGGATAGGAGAGGTGACAGCAGCCTTGTTATTGCTTGGGTTGATGGCCTTTATTTCTTTTTGCAGAGATGCAGATTTTCAGATGCCCTCGAGAGCCTGCACAACGACTTTGCAGGTTGTGGGACCAGGTACTGTTGACTCATCTGCTCTGGGTGAGCCCGGCAGGAGCCGGGCTTCCAGGGGCATCTCTTTGCAGGGACCCTCAGAGGACATGTCAAGAGCAATGTTTCCCTTTGTTTCTGATGGACTCGGACCCCGCTTCTCATGCACAGGCACACACATATGCAAACACACACACACACACACACACACACACACTCACTCTGCCTGTACAAGCTTTAAGGTCATCATTATTTATTATGTCTGGGGGAATGCTGCCATCCCCTGTGACAACCGTGATTAATGATAATGTGCAAACCTGAGGTAATTTGCTGACATATTAGATCTTTTTGAGGCACCAGGATGGAAGCAGCATTTTTCAAACTCTGCTCTGCCGGAGCCCCAGGGGCTATGCTGGATCCGGGTGGGAGGGGAGGGCAGCAGCTCCTGTCGCTGCTGCTCCATTTTTAGCTATTTTATGTGTTTATTTGTTTATCATTCTTGTTAATATTTTGGATGAAGAAAAGTAAATGTTGTCTACTGAAAAAAAAGTTAGAAAACAATGGGATGGAATAGTATGTGCTGAAAGGAGCACGTCGAGGGAGTTCTTGGACCATCTTCTGGAATCTTCTAGACCTGTGTGTGTGTCTTTGTTTTGATGATCATATGTGTTTGTTTGCTATGGCTGCCGTAACAATGCACCACGGACTGAGTGGCTCAAACAACAGACACGTATTTTTTCACAGTCCTGGAGGCAGAAGTCCAAGATCAAGGTGTTGGCAAGGATAATTTCTTCCAGGCAGTGTTTCTCCTTGGCTTATATATGGTCATCTCTTCCCTGTATCCTCACACAGTCTTCCCTCCGTGTGTGTCTGTGTCCTAATCTCCTCTTCTTGTGAGGACACCCATCGTTAGATTAGGACCCGCTCACATGGCTTTATTTAAAGGGGTAACTTCTTTCAAGACCTTACAACCAAATACAGTCACGCTCTGAAGTACTGGGGGTTAGGACTTCATACGGTTTGGGGGGGCAGAATTCAGTCCACTACCTAAAAAAGTTGTGTATTCATATTCTGGATCACAGAGACTCTGTAGGCTCGACATTATCGATGGCCACAGCCCCATTTCAGAGCCCTCCTTTGTGGTCATATTTCCAGTGTGTTGGAAAGCGTGGCTGCTTTTAGGTTGGCCTGTTTTATTGTCAGTGGCTTCTTACTTGTCCTCCACTTTATGCAGAGTTACTGACTATTTCAGGGATAGATCCTCACTAAGCGTCATAAGGAATTCCTATATTTGTCTCCTTCAAACTGCATGTTTGATATAACCTTAATAATCTGTCGGTCCAAAAGGAATGTGTCCCTCTTCCACGCATGCAGGTCATTCTGTCTTTCTATTTCAGTCAGGCTGATAAGTTCATAACCATGACCTGAGATGAGCTGGCAGTTCTCGTCAGCAGGTAAACTGAGTTACTATGGCTGCTTTTTAACAAGGTCTGTGCAAGTTTGGTGAACTGCCCCTTGATTCCCCCCAAACGACATCGATGCTTCTGCTCAAATAAATTTGTGCTCCACGCGGACTGTCTTGTTTGCTGGGAAATAGTTTCCTAGCCCACTGAGAGGGTCGACCAGTATGACCTTTCCAACAAAAATATCAAGTGCACCAGTGTGTTTGTGCTAATGACTCTTGGGAAGCTGTGCTTTCTCTCCTCGTTTCCCGCTTCCCCGTGATGCACGTTATCCTGCACCCAGTTTCTGCGTGATGCATGCAGATCTGGGGGCAGGTAGCGTTCCCATGTTCTCAGAGGGGACAGGACAGGAGACGCATTGTGTAATTGTTTTGAGAAATGAGTACTAGTCACTCTTTTTTAACCAAAAAACACTTTAACACACAAAAATTAAAAATAAACCACCTCCTCTGAAACAAACGCACAAGTGAAACAAACCAAGTCAACGATTCTTGTGTTCGATTTTGAACTCTGCAATATTATCTTGAATCTCCAAGTTCCCATAGACCTGGTAATTAAGAATCCAAGATAACATTATTTCAAAATGATGTTTTATCCCTCTTTTTTTTTCCTTTTAGGAAACAATATGGCCAATATAACAAGATGCATGTGTATCTCCAGTTAGCTAAAACAAATTTATGAAAATCAGAACTGGCACACTGGTAGATTAAAAGATGATGATTCCCCATAAGTTTTCTTTGGTTTAAAAAATGAAATACTTCAGGATAACTTTAAATAGCTCTTCCTGAATTTAAAATATGATTCAATATGAAAAAAAAAAACCCACATCTTCGCACCCATCTCCTCAGGAACATATGTTTTGTGATGTGATGTAATCTTATGTTCTAAATTTAAGAATTAAAGGGTGAAGTGTCCCTGTTCCCCATATGTATGCACAGACACACCATTTCTTTGAGATGTCTAAGTGACATAATAGAACTAAAAGCTGCCACAGTGAGACTAGGGGTCAGAAAAGTGAGTTGCAGACCAGCTTTATCACTGCACAAGTGATGAGGTGTTTGGACAGCCTCTGCTCCTCTGAGCTTTCCTTCCTGGTAAAACGATGGAGCAGGACTTCTCCCTCTAAGCCCCGATCTGGTGTGGTCACAGCTTCGTGGAGGGTGGAGCTGGGTTACCGGAAGTGAAGGCTGCCACTGTCTCTCACCCCTGTGCCCTTGGGCAGGCGGTCTACACAGTCTCCGTTGTAAGTTTCTCCATCAGGAAAGCAAGGAAAAAACAGAGCCCCACTGATCAGGCTGCTGTGGAGGATTAAATTTCACCCCTGCGAAGCAGTGAGAATCAGGACCTTAGTACCACTCCATGCATGGTTAGTTGCTATTGTTTTTTTTTTAAAGCACTGGGTTAAAAACTGCAGGAAGTCTAATGCCGTCTCTGCCACTAACCAGCTGGTACCTGAAGGGCTAGCTTCTCTTCAGCTTGCGAACAGACTGCTTTTTCTGCCTGTGAGGTCAGAACTTTAGAAGTAAAGAGCTTCCCTTGCTGGGATAACTTGCTACTAATTGGTCAGAGGTCATGTTGATTATGGTAAACCTCTGAAAAGAAAGTTGCCAGACATGGATCTTTACCAATTCCATTTTACCCTATGACTCATTCAATGAGAAAATACCAGAAAAGAAATGGCTAGATAAAATCGAGTATGATGATGACCCGAGTCTAGGTAAAGAAAACCGTACAATATCCACAATGGAAATAAAGTTGCTAAACAAAACCACAGGAACTCATAAGGCTTTTTCTTGTATGTATGGCATTCCAAGGCTGCCAAGTGAAGACTGTGATTTCTTTGTTAGTCTTGAACTAATTTTATGAATTTAAAAAACTCAACACATCAAGCTTCATGACTACGAGTAACCTTAGTACTGGGTTCAGAATGTGAACAGCCAAGGTCAACAAAAAAAGAATGGGAGGTTGAGCTACAGTGTGCCTTTGTAGTTGACCCCATTGGAAATGGGGTGGTATGAAGCTCTTGAACCAACTTCAACAAGCAGATCTTGCCCAGGTGAGGAAAGCCCTGAGCAGCACAGGGGACCTTGATGTGGCACTAGTGTGAGCCTACCCCTGGCATACACTGCAGCATTCAGGGCTCTTGGATGTTCCGTTTCCCTGACGTTTTCCTGTGAAGCAGAAACATGAAATTAATGACCTAATAGAGTTCTTGGTTTTAGTCATATTTGCTGAATTTTCATTGGTTGAAAAGCTCTCTGTACTGTATAAAGTTACAGAACTTTTCTTTTGGCAGCCAAACCCAAAATAAACAAAATATATAATTTCATTATTTTATATTAATTATAACATTTATATTAATTACGTCATTTTTAGGTAAAAGATAGATGCACTGTAAAATATTCAGAAAACAGGAATGATTATTCAAAAGTGAGAGGGCTTCCCTGGTGGTGCAGTGGTTGGAAGTCTGCCTGCCGATGCGGGGGATACGGGTTCGTGCCCCAGTCTGGGAAGATCCCACATGCCGCGGAGAGGCTGGGCCCGTGAGCCATGGCTGCTGGGCCTGCGCGTCCGGAGCCTGTGCTCCGCAACGGGAGAGGCCACAGCAGTGAGAGGCCCGCGTACAGCAAAAAAAAAAAAAAAAAAAGTGAGAGACCCCTATAAGCCTATGCCTCAGAGATTTTAAACATGTTGGAGGAGGTTTATCTAGGACTTTCTTCTATGGTAATGTATGAGATTACACTTTTTGTCCCCTACTGAATCTATTAAAACTGTTTTGCATAGAATACATTTGCTTCATTGGCATTTTTAATCAAACATTATATGTAAATAATATTAATGATATATATTATAAAGAGCTTATAACAGTGTTCCCCCGTCTCTCTCCATGAAGGCAACCCCTTCCATCGCTTCTTACTAGTCCTTTTGGTATTTAATTTTTCTAAATCCTATTCATGTATCTGCTGACTTCGTGTTATAACAGATGAGAAATTTAGTCATGTATCCCATATCCCCATGCTGCTAGTATTTCTTAGTCAAATCCATTATAACCATGTAAGTATTATGAACCACTGAGGCAGGTAGTGCACTACAATCATATTTTCCCTGTTTGCTTTAAACCACTAAGACTTCCACACTCCGCAGCACAGAGCAGTTTTCCCCATAGTCGAGTGTGTCCGGTAATTTATCGGTTCTAGGGCTCTCCTGGCACCTCCCCCAGCCCCGCCACCGGCTGCCAGAGTTCCCTGCAGGGCCTCAGACCCTTTGTGTGACCCTCAGAATCCCTTACACTTCTCCCTGGTGCTAGGTTTCCCAAGTCCTTTATCTTCCTCTGGGTTCTCTTTCTTTCTCCTCCAGCCAATTACTTCCGAGAAAGGGTGCATGAGAAGTACATTTTTCAGAGCTTAAGTTTGCAAAAAAGAATTTAAATTTGAAAATAATTTTTCTCGCAGAAGCTTAAAATAATTTCATATGAAGTCGTTTCTTCATTGCCTTTTAGCTACCAAGGTTGTTGCCATTCTGGTTCCTGGTCTTTGGGTGTACACACATTTAATTTTTTCTCTTTGGAAACGCCTAGGCCTTTCTCTCAATGCCCGACATCCCATAAGGTCACGAGGGCGAGTCTGGCTGGAGCTCTGGTTTCATTCACTGCACTGGCCCTTGAGTGGCTGTCACAGTACAGATAGTCGTGCCCCTCGAGGTGGGGCAATTCCCTTGTATGACTTTTGGACAATTCCTCCCTGCCGACCCTTTCCACCCTCCTTGCATGTTGGGACTCCTATTGTTGGGGTGTTAGATCTCCTGCATTGAGATAATGTTTTAAGTCTGTATTCTTTTGTAGTCCAAATCTTGTCTTGTTTTGCTTGACATTCCAGAAAATTTGTTTGGCTTTTTCTTCTTGTCTACATATCAACTTTCTACAATATTCTACACTTACATTTTCAATACCCCAAAGCTCTGTTTCAGTACAGCCAGAGAATAATCCTTCAGACTCCCGAGATGGTGCAAGAGGGTCGGTTGTGGGAATGTACAGGGCAGGGTCGAGGACCTGGGGGTTTTAGGGGGTACTTCCTTGTTCTCATGCCAAAATTCCCCACTGTCTGGTGCCTCCAGCTCCTGAGTTGTTCCAGGCTTCTCTGTGTGCGGGGAAAAAAAAAAAGTTAAAAAAGTTGTCCTCGGTTACCTATCCTTATATGTACACACCTGCTGTTCTTCCACCTACTTCCTGGCTTCAGAGAGTGGAGACATTTCACATTTCATAGACTGAAATACTACGAGTCGCTGAAATGGTGTTTGTTTTCTTCTTTTTTCCCTTCTCTCTTCTTCTTCATCCTTTTCTCTTTCTTTCTCTCAGTCTCTCTCTCTCCCTCTGCTATGGAATTGCATTTTTTAACTAGTTTCCTACTGATGGAGCTTTAGTCTTCTCCATTTTCGTTATTATACACATTGCTGGTAAAAAAAAAAAAAAAAAGTCCAATGTTTGAGCATATCTCTTTGCACACACATTTTACAATATACCATGATTTTGCAAATCACCCTTCCAAATATATAAATTGCATTTCTAACAAGTTTGTATAAGAGTGATGGCTCTTCTCTTACCCTTCCCAACATTAAACATTATCTCTTCCTTTATCATTTTCAATTTGACAGGAAAATTAATTTCATGCCATCTTTCATACTTCAGAATATATGCCTTTGGAAAGCGATATATTTCTGAAAGTAGAGCATTTGTTCTTTCACATAAATAGTCATATGACAGTTTCTACAGATAGAGACAAATGATAAAAATTTATGGATAAAGATCAATTAAATACTTACTATATGGATTAAATGTGTGTGTGTGTGTATATGTGTGTAAAGAGATAGTATATTGAGGTTAAGAAACAAACACAAATCAAATTTAAAAACCTGATATATCTTTGTGTCAGTAACAACTTATATTTAAACCTGACTGCTGTTTCTACAAATCCCCTTTATTTTCTTAATTGTTTAAATGCTGGTGAAGTACTAATGACCAAAATGTGGGAGCCCCCTGGTGGTGAAAGTGGCGAAAAAACCTTTAGATACAGACTAACATATTCATCCTGCAGCTTAAATTCCAGATTCATGAGATCCAGTTATTTTAAAGTTCCTGAAAATAAAGGAAAAATAATATTAACAAATTTACCTAAAACCTTTAAGGTTTCAGATATAACTTCATTAGGGAAAAATTATGATTTTTGGAAGTGACAAGGAGCTAAGTTCAATCAAGTTCATATGAGAGTCCCTGGAAACCACAGAAATCAAACCCATATGTCAGGTCACAGAGGAGTCCCGATGTCCACTCTCAGCAATTCAAAAGCCCTTTGAGATGGCCCTAAAGAAGTTGCTACCATCTTAACTTGAAGAAAGTGAGAGTCTGCAAGCTGGAAAAAAGAGGAGGTGTGTTAGTTATCCACAAGGGTCAAAGGGCTATATTTATAACAGTGATTCCCCTCCTTACCCGGACAGTGAAGGCAGACATGGAAGCTGCGGGGGAAAAGCATTTTCAGGTCCATATATGGAAGAACTTACTATTAAAAACAATATTTCAAATAATGGAAAGGGCTGCCTTGGGAGATAGTGAGTTCCCCATCTCTGTGAGCATTCAAGCAGAAGGTGGAGACCTGCTTGTCAGAATTGCCACAGAGAGGATTCAGACTTTCAAGGAATGGCCTGGGCTACAATATCCTTTCTCACCCTCCGTCCCTGGGACTGAGTGGGTTTCTAATCAATAGTCATGTGGGAGTTGCTGTCGGCATTGGAGGCTGTCACTTAAATCAAAGAGTTTCAGGAATGGAAGGTGGTGTCAGGGCAGAGGTGGGTCTAGACCAGGGTGAGTGTCCTTTGTCTCAAGTCCCAGGAGGGTAGATGTATCTAGGCTGTATGTTGTCTTATTTCTGAAAGGATGAAAGCACGGATCACTCCTGATCTCCTGCAACTCTCCAGGCATGAGCAATGAATTTAGGCTCACAGATGGGATGGTACATATGTCTGTGGGATGCTGGCATTTCTTTTTGAGCAACAGTTCCATTTATATTGCACCCTTGTGACCACACCTGCGTATTTCACAGTCTTTTTGAGATTTTTGCAGGCATGATTCTGCCACTCCAAACAGCAAGGATATGCTCCTCTTTCATTTTTATGCTTTAAAACACAAACAGACCTCAGAATCTGACAACCTTGCGGAAAATATATATATATTTTTTACCAAACACGCTTATAATTAAGCAAGTTGTCAGAAGAAGAAGAAGGGGTCACTTCCTTCCTTAAATATCTCAAGACTTAGCTGCAATGACCTTGGAGGACAGAACATAATCTTACTCTCTGAGTGAATGAGTCAACTCAACTCATTTTTAATCAGACACAGTTCCTAGTGTTGATCTATATCAATCTGAACGGGTTATTTTTCTGACACCCACCTCCCACACTGGAGCATTCTAACTCAATTGGTCTAAGGTGCAACCGGTGCATTTGGAATTTTTTAAAAGCTCCCAGTGATTCCAACGTGCTGTAAAGTCGGGGCCACTGCCCCAGCCTCAACCAACAACCACATTTAAGGTGATGGTTCTTGGACAGGCATCACTTCAGAATTACTTGGAAGGCTGGTTAAACCAGATCGTTGGCCACCATTCTCAGAGTATCTGATTCCAGATGTCCAAAGAGGGGTCCAAGAATTTGCTTTTGTAACCAGTTCTCAGGTGTCATTGCTGCTGCTGGTGTGGAGACCACACATAAGAACCACTGTGCTCACCTGAGAGAAGCTTTGGGTTTGGTGGCAGGTGGTATGGCTGGCATCTCATACAGTCCCTGTGTAACGTCTTATAGAAACTTGCAGGAAGGGACTTCCAAGAGGAATGAAGTAGGTTTAAATCCCATCTGCTCCGTCCTGACTTCTTATCTGCCTGTGGTCATTCTTCTGTTCTTATTCACTGTATTAATTTCCTGTTGCTGCTTTAATAAATGAGTATACACCTAAGTAGCTTAAGACAACACAAAGTTAGTGTCTTAGAGTTGTGGACACCGGAAGTCACACTGGGCTAAAATCAAGAAGTTGGCAGGGCTGTGTTTCCTTCTGGAGACTCCAGAGGAGAAAAAGTTTTCTTGCCTTTCGCATCTTCTGTAGACTACCTGCATTCCAAGGCCCCTTCTGTCTTCAGAGGCAGCAATGGTTGGTCAAGTCTTTCTGACATCCCTTCACTCTGACACTGGCTCTTCTGACTCTCACTTCCGCTTTCAAGGACCTCTGTCATTACATTGGGTCCACCTGAATAATCCAGGATAATCTTCCTACTTTAAGATCAGCTGATTTAGTCACAGGTTTTGAGACTTGGAGTGTGAACATCTTTGGGGACAATATTCTGCCTATCACATCTACCTTCTGGACTTCCAACTCCAGGGGCTGAATGCTTGAGCGTGAGACCAGCTCTATAGCTCCAGAGCTTGGGGTGGGGGGTGACCTAGGGCAAGTTATTGAACTTGTCTAAATTGCTGGAAGTCCAGGACTTAATGTACCTACCTCAAAGTGTTAAGACAGGATTAAATATTCGTGTATTTAATTGATAGATAGATAGATAATGACAGATTCTGGCAAAGGGATATTAGAAAATCTCAGCTGTTATTATTGTTGTATAATTGTCAGTGTTTTTATTTTTATGAAGAGTCATACATCTTTGCCTACAGTCACCAAGTTCCCCGCTTCATAGGCAAACACTGTTACCAGCTCACTGGGTATTCTTTCAACGTCGTTCTATACATTTACAAACATATGCAAATATATAATTTATTTGCACAAGTGGAAGACTATAACTCATACTTTTCTGAATAATAATTTAATTCATGTCCGATTCCTCATTTTCTAAAATGGCTGTACAGTTTCTATTTCGTGAATGTACTTCAATTTACTTAGCCAGTCCTTTATTGATGAACATTACGTGTGTTTCAGTTCTTTCGTAATTATGAAAAGGGCTAAAATAATATTCTTATAAATTAATAATTTTGCAGGTGCCCTGTGTATGTTATATAAATTCCAAGAAGTGAACCTTCTGAATCAATGGTTAAAATTTGATATATACTGCTAAATTATGTTTCTTGAAATCTTTTATCAGTTTTCATTCCCATCAGTGCTGTATGGGTGTGTCCACACGTTTTCAGCTGGTGCATGTCATCAGCATGGTTATTTCTGCCACTGTGTTAGGTGAAAACAGTATCTCATATATTTCATTAGGATCTCTCATGAGTAAATCAAGTGTCTTTTCATGTACTCCTTCACAATCATATTTCCCTTTCAATTAATCATCAATTTTTATTCCTCATCCATGTTTCTTTTGGGTGGTTGATTTTTTCTTTAAAGATTAATTTATAGAATTTCATCACGGTTTAAGAAATGATCTCTTTTCCATGTTATGAATTACAATTATTTTTTCACTTTGTTTTCTTTTGCCTCACAGAAATATTTTATTTTTATGTGGCTGAATTCACGAATTGTTTTATGACATCACAGCTTTGTATCATACTTAGAAAGACATTCCCCATCTTAGGTTATCTAAAAATGTTTTTTATATTTTTCTTCTAATAACTACATTATTTTATTTGTGTTGTTCAAATCCCTGGAATGTGTTTTAAATTGTTGAGCTGGGTAGGTATGCAATTTCAGTTTTTTTCCAGAAGTTCCAGTTACCTTAACACCATTTATTGAAGAACTGGTTTTCTTTCTACTGATACCCACTACTGTTTTCATCACCCACTAAAAATTTTATATTTATTTGTCTTTCTGGTCTCTCCTTTCTATTCTCTTCTTCTGTCTATTCTACTACAGTCTTGAAATATGTTTAAATATCTGGTAGATCTACTTCTGCCTTATTTACTCATTTTTTGAAGACTTGTTTTTTTTCCTGACTGTTCTTGCTTGTTTGTTTTAAAGTCAGATTATCTATCTGGAAAAAGATCTGTTTGTTATTTCATTATTGTGGTCTGAAACGTATAGATTCATTCGAGCATTGCCTTTGTAGGGTATTAATAGTTCTCATCTTAAATAGGGTCTGTCATTCCACTTATTCAACTGTCCTTTTATGTATCTGAGAAGCGTTTCAAAATGTTGTTCATATGGTTTGTACACTTTTATTACATTGATTCTTTTGTTCCTTCTGTGAATAGGATCTTGGTTTCAAAAGGAGGGTTGTTTGCATATCTTTAGGCAATCTATTTTTACCTTTTAGTTTTTAATCAGTCACTTCACATAATTGTCTTTACCATTTGTAATAGTTTTTCAATGGAGTCTCATGAATTTTTTAGTTTTGCAATTATACTGTGTGCAAACAATGACATTTTCTGTCTTCCTTTTCAGTGTGCAGAGTTCTATCTCCTTCTTTTATCAATTTGTGTTAATGGCATTTAATTTTACCACTATCTGTGATTCATTCCCCATTTTCATTTCTAATTTTGTGAGTTTTATTCTTCTTTTCTTGGTTGGTATAACCAAACTTTTATCTATTTTGTTAATTATTTTAAAACTTTAGATCTATTTAATAGTTCTAATATCAGTTTGCTTTCTAGTGCATTGGTTCTTGCATTTGTTTTTATTTAAATTGAATACTTATTTACTTTCATCCTTTTTGTTACTCATATGAGTGTGCAAGGCTACGGACTTTCTTCCTGAGTATTGCTTTTGGCATACCACATAGGTTCTGATGTGAAATATACTCATTAACATTATTTTCCGGATGTTCTCCAACCTCTGTTTTGGTTTCTTTTGTGACTCAAGAGCAAGCTCCATGTAGGAAATCCTGTTTAATTGTAGTTTTTGTCGCACTGAGTTCAGAGAAAGTTCCATTTTGTACCATTTCTACTTGGAAAAATTTAATGAGCTATTCTTTATGGCCTAGTATGTCTTCAAGATTGGCAATTTTTTTTCCCTGGATACTGGAAGTAAGTAAATTACATATAGATCTAACTTTTTTAAAAAAATAAATTATTTATTTTTTGGCTGTGTTGGGTCTTTGTTGCTGTGCGCAGGCTTTCTCTAGTTGCGGCGAGTGGGGCTACTCTTCGTTGCGGTGCGTGGGCTTCTCATTGCGGTGACTTCTCTTGTTGCAGAGCACAGGCTCTAGGCGTGAGGGCTTCAGTAGTTGTGGCACATCGGCTCAGTAGTTGTGGCTCACGGGCTCTAGAACGCAGGCTCAGTAGCTGTGGCGCACGGGCTTACTTGCTCCGTGTCATGTGGGATCTTCCCGGACCAGGGTTTGAACCCATGTCCCCTGCATTGGCAGGCGGATTCTTAACCACTGCGCCACCAGGGAAGTCCAAGATCTAACTTATTAATTATGTGGTTTAAATCTTCATTTTCTTCGCTGTTTATGTATATTTGATCAGCCATGGGTCGAGAGAGGTAAATTAAAGTCTCCTGCCACTAACATAATTTTGCCTATTTGTCTTTTATTTCCTGTAGGTTTTGCTTCATGAATTTTGATGTGATTTTGCATTACATGTAGATATTTATACCTCATATCTTTGTTGCAGATTATAATCTTTGCCATTACAAAGGGCCATTCTTTGTCACACAGATGCTCTCCACCCTGATTTTAAACTTGTGTATTACTTGAGATAGTGACCAGTGCTATCTCTTTGTTTTCATTTGCCTGATATGCTCTCCTACATCCTTAATATTCAATACTTTTAATCACCTTAAAACTCACCAAAATGGTATATAATGAAATTTGCCATGCAATACGGGAATGAGATGAGCAAATTTATGTTGTGCTATATCATATTTTATGCTTCCTTTTTACAACACTTCTTTTGTTCAACTCTCCCCCTCCTTTTTTTTTTTTTTTTTTTTTTTGGTGTGTGTGATTTCTTTTTATGCTATGGAATGTTGATGGGCTGCTTTCAGTTCTTATAATGGTTAACCTATAATTACAAATTTAAGTGAGACACTTGATCTTCTTTTTCTACAGAGTGTATCAAGCCTTCACAATGACCTAAGATGAAATCATGAAGTATCCTGAGAATGCCACCCTTCAATTTTACTTGATTATATCTCTATTGGTTCCTCTGGTATTTAAATTTATACCTTAATTAATTGATTTGGCACCATTAAAGGATCTGCATCTTATCCCTGGTTATAAACATTACCTACTATCTCCCTTATCCTATGGATTTTTATTATAGTAATTCTAAATTGCCATCTTTTAAAACAATTGATTTCTGTTCTATAATTCTTACAGTTGTTTTACTCCTTATCCTACAGTAAAACAGAATTGATGCAGAGAGCCAATCCTTTTGCTGTGATCTCTTGATTCATTTTTCCATCCTTTTATTTTGGACGTTTTTAAACATATAGAAAAATTAAAATAATTTCATAGTGAACACCATTAACCATTGCCTAGATTCTATAGTTGACGTTTACTGTACTTGCTTTATCAACGAATGATCCATTTATTGATGCCTCTAACCATCAATTCCTCTTATTTCTTGATGCATTTCAAAATAATCTGCACATATGCATTTCAAAAGAACTTGCACTTCAGCCTACACATCATTAACTAGTTGAATATTAACAGTCTTCATTCAGTTTTTCCATTAGCTATTTTTTTAAATTGTCAGGACAATTTCACAGCAGCTATAATTCCTGACTGTATTTCCATTTGAAAATGTGCTCTGAAGTCTTCATAGTTGAATGCTATTTTGCCCGAGGATAACATTTTATTTCCATGAATATTTCACATTGTCCCACTGTCTTCAAATAGGGGATGTTATTGTGATAAAGATGACTGTAATTATTTTTTCTCTTAAGTGACTTGATGTTTTTTCTTTTTCACCCAATTACAAAATATTTATTTTCAAAAGTCCTGTAAAGTAAGTCCTAATAGAGATAAGGTTCTTGTTGACTTTCCTATATCAAATATTCTTAGGACATTGTGACGACTTTAATTTATGTGTTCAAGTCTCTTTATCTTGATATTTCTGCATTACTTCCTAAATAACATTTTTCATACTTTTTAGTTCATTTATATGCCTCTGTTACCCAGGAACACCAGTTATGCAGGTGTTGGATCTCCTCTTCTTCCCTATTTCTCTTGAGTCCTTTTTAATTATCTATCTATCTATCATCTATCTAACTGTCATCTATGTATCTGTCATCTACCTAGGCTATTTTTATATATCAGTTCTACATATTATGGACAGTGTCTACTTTCTTTCATCTGATTACAATATGGTAATTTGTGAATAAAAAAAAAATCCCCTGCTTTTCTTTCCTGTGCTCTTAAATACCTTATATTCCATCTCCTTGTCTGCAGTCAGCCTTTTACCTCTGAACTACTATCAGATTGTTTCATTAATTGTTTTTGTTATTCATGGTTATAAATTTTGTTTAAATGATTCATTGGCTCAGGAACTACCTTTTCAGGTTGAGTGGTTAATGTTCCATTTGTTTTTCCAATGCTTTTCCTAAACTTGCATTATATTTATATAAACCTCATGCTGGGAACTTTTTGATTTATGTCACACTTTTTGAGGAAAGGCCTTCCTAGATCAGGTGCTTATAAAAGTACCTGATTTGTTCAGGGCTGGAACCACAACATATTAGCAAGAATTATTCCCAATTCATAATGAAGCAACTTCTGACACAGAGTTGTATTCATGTGTGAATTATTTTGCCTTCACTTGTCTCCAGCCAAGAGAAGTCAGTTGGTCCCGGGCTGCTCCTAATTCTGAGTGTCCCTTCTCCACCCATTTCCTGCAGAGATGGGGATACAAATTATCCAAACCTACCTCTCTTGTTGTTTTATGGTGCCAGACAAGCTCTGGAGAGATTGTCACCACCAACCCATCATCATATTAGCAAAGTTCGTGATTAAGCCACAGGTATTTATTCCTCTCAGTATAATTCCCCTCCTTTGAGAAGGATGTTTTGTTGGCTGTGCCTGAGTTGCTACAAATATCTTTTCATGGTCACTTCCACATTTCCATTTGTTTTGCTTTTGAAAGATGATTTGAGTTTATGGAAATCTTTTAGTTTTTTTTAAAAACAAATTGTATATGGCATGAGACTTTTACTGAATTTCTTCCATTTGAAAACTCTCCTCCATGTGCAAAGTATGTGCATGGCTATCCTTTCTCTTATTTCTGGCAGAGCTTTATTCTGTTCTGTGTTGTGTCTTTACTGTTGTCTATTGCTTTTTCAGTTTTATTCCTACCTTTTTAAAAACGAGAAATTTAGATAATTGAGTATTGGGTGCTTCCTTCAGAGTATCTTGACAGAAAACTTGCACATATATAAATAGTTGCATTTCGTCTTTTTGACAGTCCTTCAAAGTAGTCATTGGTATACTCATTTTATAGATGAACAAAAGAAACTCAGGTAGGTCACACGCCATGGCCAAGGTCACACGGCGAATACACAGCAGAGCTGAGTTGCTGGCACCATTCGCCACTTCAATGTGCACCTCTCATAACTGGGAACAGAACCTGAGCACAAGAAGAGAAACAGTGAGAGCTTTGACATTTGAAATAGATTAGAGAAAACAGAAAATTGCCCTTATTTATCCTGAGCAGGCTTCACCATGGTGACAGACTGTCTAATTGGCTCGTATATATCTCTCCGTTTCAGTATATGATCCTGCCCATTAGTATGCAATTATCTTCAACCCAACTGGACAGGGATTTGGGGCCACTTCTGGACCTTGTTGCCACGTTGGGGCCTTGCTGGAGAGTGGAATGGCTTTCATGTGACATGACTAGTCCTGTCCAAGGACTTGCCCCTCCCCCTTTACTGTACTTAGACACAATGAATGTCCTTGCTAATTCAAACTAAGTTTTTTACTTTTTTTTTTTTAAATAAATGTATTTATTTATTTTTGGCTGCGTTGGGTCTTCGTTGCTGCGCGCGGGCTTTCTCTAGTTGTGGCGAGCGGAGGCTACTCTTTGTTGTGGTGCGCGGGCTTCTTACTGTGGTGGCTTCTCTTGTTGTGGAGCACAGGCTCTAGGTGTGCAGGCTTCAGTAGTTGTGGCACACAGGCTTCAATAGTTGTGACTCATGGGCTTAGTTGCTCCATGGCATGTGGGATCTCCCCAGACCAGGGCTCGAACCCATGTCCCCTGCATTGGCAAGTGGATTCTTAACCACTGGGCCGCCAGGGAAGCCCCAAGTCTTTTACTTCTTTTTCAGTCTTATTGGTAAGTAATCAGTTCATCTCCTGATCTTTTCAGTTAGGATAATTTTATAAGGTCGTTTGCTCTTAAAAGAATCTCAGTGCTTCAAGCATTTTAAATTGCTGTATAAATGTTTCTTAATCAGATGTTATCCTTTCTTAAAGAGTTGTGGCACTTTTTTTTGATGTTCTACTTTTACTTATCTCTCATCATCATTCACAATAGTAAATATTTATTGACATTGTACTAACCAATACTCGGATGGTAAATTTCTTATCCCAATGTACTGGATCAGGAGATAGGCAATGGTCCCTAAGGATGGCTGAAAGAAGGTTGGGGCCGATGCAGTTTTCTGAAGTGTTTGTGAAAATGCAAAGGGAAACATGCATTTTGTTGATGCAGGCATTTTGTGCAGTAAGGATATAAAGTCATTTCCCAGTCATACTACAAAGTTCTCCAGAATTGCAGCCGTCAGCTTGTCAGCATGACCTTTTCTAGTGTCAAATGTCATGGCATTTTATGTCACACTAAGACAATATGACAGAACCGTGCATTGCTTTTCCAGGAAGTCTCCCCATCGTCCTCAACATCTCAAGAAAGAATACTCTCTGAAAGTCCGTATTTATCACAGATCAGTCCCATGAGCTCAGAAAATAGCTGGAAGGCTTACGCATTAATAAGATTTTTTTTTTTTTTTTTGCGGTATGTGGGCCTCTCACTGTTGTGGCCTCTCCCGTTGTGGAGCACAGGCTCCGGACACGCAGGCCCAGCGGCCGTGGCTCACGGGCCCAGCCGCTCCACGGCATGTGGGATCTTCTTGGACCGGGGCACCAACCCGTGTCCCCTGCATCGGCAGGCGGACTCGCAACCACTGCACCACCAGGGAAGTCCTAATAAGATTTATTTTATGCAGTTGTATACGTGATTCTGTTGTAGAACTTGTGTGAGTATATATACACCGTGCATATACACACACCCACACACTCACATACACTAACACACACACAGCCCATAAAGTTCAGAACCAGAGGCAGCCATCTTTCTGTCTCCTGGTAGAAAAGGAAAGACTGGAAACATCAGAACTCATTTAAAATATCATTCTGAATTCAATGGGAATTATCTAATTATATCTAATTGAACAACTGAGACATAAACAACTAATTTCAGCCCCAGCCAGAAGTTTGCAGATTTATTTCATTTTCCTGTATAGAACATAACACTTGGCACAAATCCTAGATCAGACGTCCTTTGCAGCTGTGTTAATAAGTATTAGCCTGGATAGAGAATTGTTTGCATTATGCATCAAAAAAAAAAGAAAAATCCTGAATATCCAGTTTCTTCTTTTCTGCTAGGAGAACTCTCACATGCCTTGATACCCCACCTAACATGAAAGCATCCCACTCTTTATCTGCACATGAATGTCACATTGTGTGCTTCATGGAAACAAAATAGGAAATCTTGCTCTATACCAGTAGCCAGATAATGTATTTCATACTTTGTATAATACTAATAGGTTATTAGAATAACTGTTGAAACTTATTTTAGTATAAAAATATGTTTACATGGTAAAACAAGAACTGCATGTAATATCACTCTCTATTTAATTTCTAAACTCCACTAAGAGATCTTAAACTTATGCATGTCTATGTGCGCCCGTCTCCTAAACCAGCTTTTATGTCAGATAACAATTGCTCAGAAATCTGTTTTGAATATGAATTTTTATTTCACACGTTAGATTGATGCATTTGTAGAGTATTTTCCAGATTAATTTTTTTTGGATATATATGTATATTTAGTGCTGTGTCTACATCTCTCATGCATTTTTCTCCATATTTTAATCATCTTGATTTTGTGTAGATAGGCAAAAATAGATTTCATGATGCAGTGCACCTAGCTGAGGGGACTTTCAGTACTTCAGTCTTGGGAGGTAATACAATTGGTATCTTTAAGCAGTAACACTGACTACTGAGGGACCTGGCAGTCATAACCAGTATCCACAGTGACGTCATAATTCCTTGTTAAATATCTCACATAATGTCTGGTATGCACACATCTTGTAGCTATCCTCAAATTCTAACCATCCTGATCTGATTTCTTTGTGCACTCGGATGCAGTCCAGCACGTGTTCTCCTGGAAGCAGTTGTGGAAAAATTATGATCATTCTTGGGGTTTACTATGGTGATGTTTGATGCAATTGAGAAAGCAATTTTAGTTTATTCAGACAACTATATATACCTGGTATAGACAATATGGTACAAGCTGCACATATACACTCGCACATGATTCTTGTGAATACAGTGCGTGGACCTGGAACCAAGAGACATTCAATTGTCTCATGTATTTGATGTTGAAATTCCCTTGCTACCCCAAGTCTGTTACCTTTTATAGGCCATTGAAGCAGCCCCACTAATCTTTCATGAAGATTTATATTACTTTCAAAGAGAAGGGATGACAGTAGAAATCATCAGGGGGTGCTAGACTATAATAGTTAAGTACTGTACTCTTCTTTCATTAAAATTTCATCTGCTTTCTTGGACAAACCCTGGAGACTGGCCTTTTCTTATATTAAGGTCCTTTGGAGTCTGAACAATTTAACCTCAGCCTTTCAATGGAGACCAAAATTCCAATTGGGCAGAATCATTGGAGGATGAGGCTGAATGCCCAGAGATGACTTACTAAACATCTCAGAAATCTTCCAACTTCCTGTCCACTCACCACTCCAGTGCACAGTATGAAAACTGCAGGGTTATGTATAGATCTGGGCTTGAAGAACAAGACATATAAACTCGTATGTATCCTGGAATTGCTCAGCTCAGACAACTGACCAGAACACCAACCACTGGGGCAAAATCTCAGGCAGGAGGGCAAATGAACCACAAGAGGTTCACAGATTTACAGAGTAGGATTTAAATCCTAAGATGCAGAGGCAGAACTTTCCATATGAATTCTCTATGAATTAAGCAGCCTCCTAAACATTTCCTTTCAGAGCTGAGATTATGTTCATAATTAAAAAACACCAACACCGACTAAATATACCTTCAGTAAAGTCTCAATGTGCTTTACATAAAACCATGTATAACCTGAACTTGTGAGCCCTGATAGCTTGGATAAACTTAATACACATGAAACACAAAAATCTAAAAAAATTGCAAACCAACTTCATTTCTGAATTAAAACCTAGGTAAAAATTTGGTCAATTAGTCAAACATTTGGAAGTCATTATCCATGAAAGCTGCATGGAATCTTAAGCTCAGAGCTTTATCCCTATAAATGTTTTCCAAAGCCATCGAACTTGCATTTATGAGTAAGTAACATTTAGTGTGTTACCAAAAGTAAAGTACTGAGTATCATCACGTTCTTGTGAACGAATGAGTGAGATTCTGGCCGGAATTTGAAGCAGGCAGTGGTGTATCTTAGACATTGGGTGCCCATTTTCAAGTGCTAGTCTGGGTCCAGGACATTCAAAAAAATTCAGACTCCACAGGCTCTTCAGCAAACCAAGCCTTACTGGTTCTGCTGGTCTTCCCAGTATTCAAACCAAGGAGGAATCGTCACACATATTATTTTGTGTTGTGTTGTTTGCTTTGGTTTGGTTTACAAAAGTGCTGTAGTCCATGGTGTATCCCCTCACTAAAAAAAAAAAATCCCCAAAAGAAGATCAGAATAACTTGTTAACCGGTTCCTGTATAGCATTCTAGAACTTTCCAGTACATATTAACATCTGCGTTGATGTGTATTAACCATTTTGTTGTGTCATTTACCACATTATTGACTTGTTATTCTATATAACCCAGTCAGAACTTGCTTGAAAGAAACAAACAAAAATCAAATAATGTATTTGACTTTATCTTTAAGGGATGATTCTAATTGCTTTAGATATTGTAGACGTAGCTATTTTATTTAAAACTATGGTGATTTAGAGAGTTAATAAAAATAGACTTAAATACATATTTGTGAGAATTCCTACCAGGAGAGGTAAGCCTAATCTTTATTAAGAATTTTAAAACCCCTTTTGTTTTAAAATCAAGGAACTTGGATCAGTTAGGTAGGAAGGAGGATAGGTTAGATTTTAGCTCTTCTGATTACTTTAACTCAAAGACTTTTAAGTCTCTGTGCCTTCAACAAAAACTAGTAACAGAAGAATATAGGCATAAGCTCACGTGTTTCAGTAAAGCTGTCTTTGAAAAAATCTGTTCAATTACTATTTAGAATATAGCATTAAAGAATACATCTCTGATGACTTGTGAAATCACTTTTGGCCACACCTGAAAATCAGTGGCAGAGGAAACTTCATTTTGATTCCTAAAAAAATGAATCTGATGTTTTCTTTTCCATCTCTGATTTCTGAGAATATGAGGATACAAATTAGTGTAATGAGCTTGTATCTGACATTGTGGGATATGCAATTTTTATAGGTGGGAGAAATTGCCTTCAACAAGGTCTGCAAAGCGGTGGGCGCTCCAGAAGTGGATGACAATGGTGATCTGGAAAGAGGGGAGATTTTCCACAGAAGTTGCTGACGTTCCTTCTCCTCATTTGGTCTGGCTTCTTGGCACAGTCTCTAGGTCACTCTGCTCTTCGCTTCTCCTTGACCAAAAGCAGTTTGTACTGGGCTTCTTTTCTGTTTAAACGTAAGCCAGGATTCCTAACTGAAGCCTCTGGGCCTCCTGCTCTGGCCCCGGCTGTGTCTGCAGCCTCCCCTCCTGGCACCCCACAGCTAGCTCTGTCAGTTCCCACCACACTCACTTCTTTCAGGTCCCCAGATCACCAGCCTCTTCTTTGACTGTGGGTCTTCACAAGTGTAGCTCTATCTCTTCCCCTTCAAGTCCCTGTTGGTCCAACCAACCTCTTCCACTCAGCCTTTAGGTTTCAGAGAGAAAAGTCTTCCCCATCTGCTGGAGCCCATCATTTTCCCCTTGCCAGTGTGTGATTATGCAACAATTTACTTCATTTACTTTACTTATTTTACTTTATTTACTTTACTTTATTTACTTACTTATTTACTTTAATTACGCAACAATTTACTTGAATGCACGTTTACATTCTGACTGCCTGATTAGATGCTAAGCTCCAAGAGGGCAGACTCATGTCTATTCCATTCGCCAAGAGCCTAGAATGTGCCTGAATTGCTTTGCCAACCTTCTCTACCAGGGGCCCTGCCCTGCATCCCACTGCCCCTGGTCTCCAGTCGTGTCTCTCAATGCCATCTCCAGCCAGCCAGGCTTGGCCTGCCCAGCTGTCCATTTCTCCTACCCACCTGACCCAGGATCGTCAAACACACACAGAGGAGGGTGTGCTAAAGTTAGCTTTATGTGACTTTTCAGTAAATTAATGTGATCTTAACGTGATACGACACTCAGGGTTTCTTAAGAGATGAGAGGCACATCCTAGCAGAAAGTCAGACACATGTGTATAACATGGAAGAAAAGGATGCTTGATATTATTTGACAAGGTGTTTGAAACATGTGAGTCATGGAGTGACATCAGCTCTAAACACACACTTGGGTGCCCTCATGGAGATACTCGAATTTGTGATGTCTGAGAAAAGCCTTCTGCACAAACCTTCAGCCAGGAAAGCTTGGCCATTTCCCCCCCCTCCCCCCGCAGGGGCCTTTAAGTAAGATGGAGATGTCTTAGTTCTGTCCTGCCCACAAAAGAATGATACCTTATAGATTTTCTTGAGAAAAGTTCACGTAAAACAAAGACATGAAGATTTTTTTTTAAATGCTGTTAAAAAGATTGTCATAATATCAGTTAAGGACTCTAAAGGGCTGAGCCTCAAAATATTCACATAGATGATACCAGTGACCGTGATGAACAGTCTTTATTTTTTTTAATGTCTGCATCCATTATTTGAACAATTAAATAATCTTTCAGAAGCAAAAAGCTGTATTTAGCTTGGAGGTATCTTTGGTGCCATTTCTCTGTGCCCTGTTTAACCGTTGTTTCCAGACCTAAAGGTGTTTTGCTGAGGCATTAACACACAGGCAAGTTGATCCTTCATTAGGCAATGTGTTCACCTCAATATATATATACATATAGTTTCCAGCACCAACACCGATTCCTAGACTAACTGGAGATTTTTGCATTGAAAGTAGGAGTTTGATGCTGTGCATTCAGTGTGAACTGCACAACCTGAATCATTTGAGAAAATGAGAATACGCTTCTCTTTCCAGGAAAATCAAGGCATGTTGTATACAGTCATAGTTGCACAGTACCACAGTTACTGTGTAGTGACTGTTATCTGAAGGAGAGGGAGATTCTTCAAAGCAAGGGTTAAGTTAACTAAATCTAGAAAGCAGCCCACACAATGCTCAATCCTAACTGGATTTTTAGAGGACATTCTGAGGGACTTGACGGCTGCAGATTTTAAATATGACCTC
This sequence comes from Delphinus delphis, assembly GCF_949987515.2. NCBI lineage: Eukaryota > Metazoa > Chordata > Mammalia > Artiodactyla > Delphinidae > Delphinus > Delphinus delphis. The sequence goes on from NC_082686.1 coordinate 5,051,198, forward strand.
GTGTTCTAGACATTTAGTTTCGTGTCCCCCTGTCTACCTGGAAATGAGTTGATGGGTAAGGAGAAGCATCTATAAGAAAGGATTTTGTACTAAACTGTAAACTCTATCCAAATATTTTATTATCTGTCTCTTAATGCTGCTGTGCACATGCTCAGCTACAGGCCTCATAGCTGAGATACCCCAAAGAGTTTAGCAAATATTTCCTTGCCAATGCTATTAATTATTTATCAAAAGAGGGGTTCCATTTTGCCTTTTAAATAATGTGGAAGGCCAGTGGCAAATCGAAAACTTGGAGAAAGATCCCTGAAAGATCGAAGGAATTTTGCATTTAGATATACAAAGGCGTGAAATTAGGCAAAATCATTTAACCGTTATGGCATTTCAGAGAATTGAGCCAAAGTGGAGTGGGCCATGGCCCTTGGTAAACCCAGGCACTGGGGACAGAAGGAAGAAGCCAGGTGCTGAGAATTTCAATATAGAGCATCAGGTTTGGCTGCCAGCTTCCAATCAGAAAGAGTGTGCACAGTAGAGGCCGGCCTTTCAAGGAAGCTGCCTACTCTGGATGCTTTCTAAGACAGACGGCTCCAAAGTAGACAGGTGGGGAGATGGTACAAGAGAGACATATTCATAATAAATAAATTTAAGAAGGTTTTACAGCAGATCACTTATCGAAAATATATCACTGTTTAAGGACTCTCTCTTGCATTCTGTTATTTCTAAAAACCTTCAAATAATGCTGTGACATTTGTATGCTCATTTATTGGGAGGAAACTGATGTTAAATAAATTTCTCAAGGTCTCATTGCTATTACAGAAGAGAGAGAGACCTAGACTTTCTGCCCTGATGTAGGATTTTGCTCTCTCCCTTGGGCTGCTTCTCACATTTGCAAACCAATAATATTGTAAATCTGAAGGTGGCTGATGGAAAACTAAACCTAGTGAAATAAGTGTTTAGTGCAGTGTATGCGATTGGTTCTCTTTTTCTTGGGGACTGCTTCAAGTTGTAAGTGGGATGTGATATTCTCATCAAACCATGAAAGGGAAAGAATCCCTGCACAGAACAAAGGTAAAGAGACAGACTGGAGGCAGACGTGGAATCCTGAGCTGATGAGATCTTTGGGTGACTCTGCTGGGGATCAGCACACCTAGGTTAGTCAACTTGAGGGGAGTGAGGTGGTCTAAGGGAGCAATGGCAATGTGGCTTTGGGTCATGCCCAGGTCAGAAGAGATCCCATGAGGCATTTTAGGAGTTGGGGCACCAGCACCACGTGCACAGTAAAACTTTGGCTGCACTGAGTACATTTTAAAGAGAAGTGGTACTTATTTTGGGGAGCCCACGAGGAGATCCTTAAAGATCCTGAACTGTAAGCTTCAGCCCTACAGAGAGTAATAAAATGATCAAAGAGAATCTGTGCAGGAGATAGGAAAATATTCAAGGACTGAGTTTTCAAAGCAGTGGAGAGAGAAATGAGCATGGTGTTGAATCATACTACTACCACTGCACTTAACAAAAGAAAAATCTATTTGCATTGTATTTTTACCAACTTTTAGACATCTTGACTCAGGCTTCAGGTGTGTTAAGAATCCCCCCTCTCTCTCTCCTCTAGAATTTGCTTAGGATGGAGTGGGATGAGGTAACCTTGATTCCTCATGGAACTATGAGAGTCTGTGATGCTAAGAATTAAATTGGAGATTTGGAAAGTGATTTGGGATGATAAAATAAAAAAATAAAAAACAGAACCTGATTCACGTATGTCATCAGTCTTGGAACAGACTTATCTTTGTGTTATCTTTGTGTGTGAGCTTAGCCCCTCACAGCCCAGAGACCAGCACACAATAAGGATTTATGGGCTTACCAAGTAGAAATCATAGCAAACTCTGAAGACGACTATAGATCAATGATGGAGAAGCATGGGGGGAGGAAGGGAAGGAGAAGCGTGGGACAGAGTGAGGTACATGTAAATCAGGGAGGTGGACAGTACAATCCAGGGCTTATACAAAGATCCATGCTAATCTGGGATCTGCCATTGCTCAGTTAGCAAAGGCATGGAGAATCAGGAGACCTGGATCCTACTCTCCTCTTCTGTACTTTGGAGCAAGTTACAAATTTTGAGCCTCAGGAGTCTCATCTCCAAATGAGAGGATCAGGTCCGGATGATCACTTCAGTTCCTGTTCAGTCTTTGAACATATTATGCTATAACACAGTATTTTTTAAAACAGATTGTGTATTAGTCAGCTATGTTTGCAATAATGCAGTGTAACAAATAGTCCCTAGATTGAAAAACATTTACTTCTCTTGCTTTTGAGTTTCCTATCTGGCTGGGTATTGGCTGACCTCAGCTAGGTTGGGCTGGACTGGGCTTGTCTCTAGGTACCAGACTGAACCAGGTTGGTTCCACTGATTCTCCTCCTCCTTGAGCCAGCAGGTGTGTGGGGTTTGCTTCTCTTAGGGTAGATCCCAACTTCATCAGAAGCATGTCAAGCCATGTGAACACATTTAAATCCTCTGCTAGCATGTTCTTGGCTGTGAGTCATATGTCCAAGTCTAATGTTAATGGCACTGAGAAATGCATACTTTCCACCATGCAAGTCTGGTAAAGGGAGGGAACAGCGCTGGAGCGACCACAATCTAGTATCCTGAGTCTCCTAATTTAATTATTGATCCTCCCACGAGCATGTTTTAGCATACTTTAAAATTGAGAAAGGAAAAAGTGGCTTCTGTGGATATTGCAAAGGCAAGAGAGAAAAATAAGAAAAAAGAAAAAGCAGTAGTTTTTCTCTAGTAAAGTACTTTATTTCTTATCTCAAGAAAATCCTCAATCTGCACAAAGTCAAGGTATTTAAGTGTTTTTCCTCCATTCGCTTCTAACTTCTCAATATAAATACTAGGTTAACAGCCCCAAAGCTTAACACAAATGCCTGTTAGTCAGTTTTGTAAAGTGAATAGGAATATAAGCATGGTGCAGAGCCACTGTAAATCTTGTAGAATAATTAAAACATTAAAGTATTTCATGCTGTTGTCACCTGTAATCACGAGAGTAAGACTGGTGTAAAGCCAGTGAAAATAGTACCATTCTTCTGTATGCTGGTGTTTGTTATTAAGATACCACATTTCCTAGTTCTCGATTTTGCCAGTAGAATTATGTTGACCCAAATGAAAAGTCATGATGGCTAATGTTATTTTACTTTTTAAAAATAATGATGAGCTCCATTTGGACATTCAGGTAATGATATAAACCTGGGCTTTATTGTGATAATGAAGGAACCCGGTGATGAGTGGTGGAACCCTGGGCAGCTGACTTCCCCGGCGAGACACAGATGCAAACACAGAGCCCCCAGGTGTGGAACCCTGTAATCCATCTGTGGTTTCCACCCTCTCACTTACAGTGAGACCATATGAACATTCTCTTTAATTGGAAGATGTGACAGCATTGCCAGATAATGAAATATTGCTGAAATAAAGGATTTTCAGCAGCTTTACCGATCCTCCGTTACAGTATAAATCCATAGACCAGGCAAGGAACATTATGTGGATTTATGCCCATAGCAATACGAATTTTAATTAAAACCCTGTTCAAAATTTTTATTTTGGAATGAGTTAGCGGTTTATACTGGTATAATAAGTTGATTAGGTGAAGTATGTAAATTAGCCAATACTCAGAAGATCCACAGAGTTTTCCAGTCGTTGACACAGAGTCCTACTGTCAGCAGCGCCACACAACTTACAGATGTGTGAGCAGACATAAAGAAAGAAAAAACTAAGAAATCTGCAGTGCTGAGTTATGCATCTTGGCATTTCACCATCTACTAGATTACACGAATAGGAATTATGATCCCTCTGCTGTTTTATGTGCTTTAGTTTCATGTACACACACAAACACACACACACACACACACACACACACACACACACTGGTGGGAAAAGTAGGGGTTCATAGATGCATCATGTATGGTTTCTTGCATCAAAGAGTATTGTGCCATTGGAGGAGTCTAAACATTAATCAAAAACTAAATAACTCAGAGATTTTGAATTGTATTTTATTCATTTAAAAATATTTAATACATAAGTAGTGCATGCCCATTTTTGAAAAACTAGGAGATACTGATTAGTAGAGCAAAAGATAAAATAAACTAAAATCACTCTAATGCCACCAAGTTAAGGTGGAGAGTAGGACCATTTTGGTCTCTACAACTGGACTTGTTTTTTTACATATGCATATAAGTGCATATGAAAGTTCTTCACATAGATATTTTACATATATATTTTATAAGGAATCACACATTATCTAACATTTTATGATGCACTGTTTTTCTCACCAATAAGTTATGAATCACCTTTCTCTATTAACAAATATATTTGTATAGAAATTCACTTTTTCTGCAAAATATTTTTGGTCCCTTTCAATGTGTCCTGCCTTTGGTAGGTGAGATAATTCAGTTATGCTCACAACCTATATCCTCTGGACCTACAGTGTAGAGAATAAGACAATCATTGGTAAGTAACCAATAAGTAAGTGCATAATTACGAATTGTGAAGAGTGTTATGAAAGCCAGATAGAGATGGGGTGCTAGGACAGAGGACAAGGGCAGGTGGGAGTATGCAGATGGGTTGACAAAGAACTCAGGAATAATTCACAGAGGGGGACCCACCTATGCAAAGACCCTGAAGCAGGAGAGAGGTGGGTAAGTAAGTAAAAGAAGATGTACAGATGACCACGGTGAGCCAAAGACTGAGGCTTTGTAGGTCAGGGCAAGGAGTTTAAGTTTTATCCTACACCCCGTTCATATCTTTCAGGCGAGAGAGGGGAATGATCTGTGTTTGAGAACAGGAAGTTCATGGGTGGCTTTGGTGTGAGGAAGTTTAGGGGAAGCAGAGGAAGAAGGAGCCACCGTGAAGCAGGTTGTGCCGTAAATGGCTTCATAAATTTGCAAGTATGGATCTTACATTATTTAACCCTTCTGCATATTGTGGGCTATTTACTGTCTTTATTACCAAAACAAAGCTGAAAAAAAAAAGAGGACAGACTTCTGTGTCTCAGATAATTAAATCACAAATGATAATCTGCCAGATGGAGTCACAGGACTCTAACCCAATGCAGGGCTCTAAAGCAACTGGGGCCCTGGGGTAGGGAGGGTGCTGACCAAGGGAAAGACTGTTCCCTTCAGGGGAGCAAATGCATACTTGGGGCTCTGCCTGCCTGGGGGAGGCTCTCAGGAAAGAGGGCCCTGAGGCTGGCTTCTCCTAGGAACCCGGGGGTCAGGGTCTATACCTGGTCTGCCTTGAACTCCGACAGACTCTCCATTTCCTCCATATTTGGGTGGGTCATCTCCTGGGTCCAGCATTTCTTGTGCTCAGATTGGTAGGAATATACGTCTAACTGAGTCGCGTCTAACTGAGGCGGCTCCCCCCACCTGGTCCTATTCTGGGCCCCAGACCTCCATCAGAAGAGTTTCTTCAAGGCTCCGGATGGCCCAGTGTAGCAACATTAATGATAATCTATTAGTGATAGGAATAACTAATACATACACCAAGCATTTTTCAAAACAAAGTCCACACATCAACTCATTCAGTCTTTACAATTTTACAAGGCAGTTCCTGTTTTATAGACTGGCAGTGAGGCTCAGAGGGGTTAAGTAAGTTGCTCAATGCCACACAGCCAGGATTCAAACCTAGGCCTTTTTGGACTCCAGAGCCTTTAACATTTGCTATTAACCCTTTCTTATGATGCCTCTCTCCATGTGTGAGAACTGTCATTGAGTTGAATAATGAGTCAGTTTCCAAGGGTAGGGATTTTGGGTGCCAATCTCATGGCCACTTATGTCATGAATGTGGCAGCTCCATGTCCCAACAACTTAAGTTTTCAGATGATTTCCATCCCGTAGCCTAGGTTGCTTATAGTAAGAAAAAATGCTTCTTTTTCCATATTTAATATGGTTTTCCTTAAACAAGACGTCTATTTTATTGACACTCGCCTCACCTGGCTTTCCTAAGCTTTGAGCTTGTCAGTGCCGGTGCTGGGGGAGGGACCTCCTGGATCACTGCTTTGAAGAGGATGGGGTCCTTACTGATGTCAGTGGCAAGGCCTCCCTCCTCTTTTCTCCCCCTACCCGCTCATCAGAGAAGACCTTGAAGGCTTTGGAGGTAAGAGACCTTCTCCAAGGACTCAGCCACAGTGGAAAGCTAATTGTTGAGGACAGCAATCCTGCCCAGTTCCTGCACTGGGACAGGGTGCAGAATGAAGCTTTGTGCTTGAGGACGGCTTAGTGGCTCTGCTGTGTGCAGGGGCTCAGAATTCCGCCAGCACGTGCCTGAGGTTCCCAACACATGCACGCTAAGGCCTAAGTCCTGAATTCTTTCTGTCCAGACACCACAAATGCTGCTCCCAGCTTCATCTAGACCGCTTGCGCTGAGTGTGTCCTACTTCTAACTTGATCTTTCTGACTTAACACTAGTTCATCTAGCTTAGTAACTGAACAGTCTGACCCAGGCTTGGTCTGGGCTGGAAGTATTTTCTTACAGGGATCTTTGAAAAGTGGTCTCCTAACTTCTGATCCTGTTTGCCTGTGTATATGTTAGTGAAGCTAATAATAACTAATTATTGGGGCATTTACAGTCTGCAGTCACTATCACAGATGCTTTAACGTCTATTTTCTCATTGAATTTTCACAACATCTCCATGGTGCAGGAGGTAATATTAAAATCTCTATTTTAGAAGTGAACAAATTGGGGCCCAGAGAGGTTAAGCAATTTGCCTAAATATACACAGCTAATGCATGGTAAACAAGGCTGTTGCTAGTCTTCATGACAACTTTGTGAAAGAGAAAAAAGGTATTTCGGGATACCTCCTTTTCATCTGTCAAAGAGTTATTGGAATATACTGATTTTATTAGAAACAGGCTATTCTATTACCACCTTCCAGAAAAAAATGTCATAAAAATATATGAATTAGGATGTTAGTATTTGCATTGCGAAGGGGTTAAAGCCATGAAGACTGACCCCACCAACCTGGCACTTTGCACTTAGATTTACTGCCTCATGAGAGAATAAAGGTCTGCTTATCAAAAGGTGCCAGAAGACACACCGATTCTTTTTTTTTTTTAATAAATTTATTTATTTATTTTTGGCTGTGTTGGGTCTTCGTTGCTGCGCGCAGGCTTTTCTCTAGTTGCAGCGAGTGGGGGCTACTCTTTGTTGCAGTGTGCGGGCTTCTCATTGCGGTGGCTTCTCTTGTTGTGGAGCACAGGCTCTAGGTGCACAGGCTCAGTAGTTGTGGCACTTGGGCTCAGTAGTTGTGGCTCATGGGCTCTAGAGCGCAGGCTCAGTAGTTGTGGCACACGGGCTTAGTTGTTCCATGGCATGTGGGATCTTCCTGGACCAGGGCTCGAACCCGTGTCCCCTGCGTTGGCAGGTGGATTCCTAATACTGCGCCACCAGGGAAGCCCCAACACACTGATTCTTAGGAGCAAAAATTTGTTATCTCAATCAACCCCCATTCCTTCTGCCCTTTACACCAAAGGAAGGCCAAATGAAGTTTTCCTTAGGGCGACATCAGAGCTCTCACTTCAGAGGCACTGTGTAGACCCTGCTCATGAGTTCCTGTTACCAACAATGGTATGTCCAATAACTAAATGCTGATGGGACTTTGACATTGAGGTTAGCCAAGCATGGTACAATTGCATGCTTCTATTTGGTGCCATGATTTTTGAGCCTTCTGAAAATGTATACAGCCATTTCACCATATCCAAGGGTAATTGGTTTCAGGACCCCTTGCCAATACCAAAATCCGTGGACGCTCGTCTCATATAAAATGGTGCAGTATTTGCATGTAACCTACACACATCCTCCCTCCCTTATGCTCTAAATCATCTCTAGATTACTTATAAAACCTAATGTATATTAAATGCTGTCTAAATAATTGTAAATACAATGTAAATGCTATTTAAATACTTATCTGCAAAGGAAAATTCAAGTTTGCATTCTGGAAATTTCTGTTTTTAAAAAAAAATATTTTCAATCCACAGTTGGTTAAATCCACAGATGTGGAACCGGTATTTGCTCTGTGTTGGATTATTGGTTTCTCTCGTTCATTTAACTCATTCACTATCTGTTCATTCATTCACTTATTCATTCATTCATTCATCAACTCAGTAAATGTTTGACAGCCTACTGTGTGTCAGGCACTGGTCTAGACCTTCAAGGTACCAAGATGGACATAGCATATGATCTTTGCCCTCAAGAAATCTATATTCTAGACTAGTTTTGCCTTGGACAAAGTCACAAGCTATATTTTATTGTGTTTGATTATTAAATGAGATTACAGGACCTTAGGGTTAAAAAGGACCTCACGTATCATTTTGTCCTCCTCATTTTAAGCTCAGTGATGTAGTGGCTTCTGCAGGTCACATGGCCAGTCTGTGGCAGAACTCAGATTAGATCCTATGTCCATAGGATTCTAGTTCTGGATCTGTTACTGCTGCCAAAGATTTAACTTTTATCAGGTCCTGGACTTGGGTACCATCTGCCAGGGCCCCAATCCTGGCTCTTCTCCCTGGGGTGGGACTTGGGAAAGTCACTCAACCTCTCTGTGTCTCAGTTCCTCACCTTGAAACTGGAATTATAATAGAGATCACGTGGGATTCTCACCATGACTATGGGATCATTCCTGGAAGCCTCATGCCTTCCCATGGGCACTTGGCAAAGCTTGGCTACTACTATTATTGTATTGTTATTGTTATTACCCCTATGACTGTGTGACCACCTCGTGTGGTCCAGAGTTTGAGTTCTTCCCTTTGGGATTCTCAGGGTAGGACACTCCACTGCAGAGCACCCCTTGTCTAAAAACTGTCCTGTACATGAGCTGAATGGTGACCACACTGTAGAGCCTGCTTACACCCCTTCTGAAGAAAGCTGTCTAGAGACCATCCATTAAAATAGTTATTTAATTCCACATTCTTGGATTTGATCATTTTCAGGAATTCTGAAAATGAATTCCTACTCTTTTAGTCAGATGTAATCCATTTTTGTGTCTTTAGGTGCTACTTATTATTGGTACACAGTCTGTCTGTGATGGTTGTAGCACAGTATTTCCCAAAACACAGTCACAACTCTCTCTCTCTCTCTCTCTCTCTCTCTCTCTCTCTCTCTCACACACACACACACACACACACGCACACGCACACGCACACACACAGACCAAATCCATTTGAAAAACGGTACAGCGCTTTCTTGGAAACTCAAAATTTACACTAGCTATTAAAATCTCTGGAAAGTAGTGGGGTAGTGAGAGCTGAATTCTACAACTTATTTCAGCAAGAAGCACAGCTGCGGGCCAACTTCGCGGGTGTGTGAGCCATGCGGTCACACAGGGCCACGTGCTTAGAAGGACCCAGTGATCAGCTTAATACTCTGCTGTTGCCATCTTGAAATTCTTAATAATTTTCCAAAAACAGGCTTGTGCATGTTTACCTTCCACTGGGCCCTGCGAGTTTTACAGCAATCCCTGACATCCCATGCAGATCCCACAGACCCAGAATTGTGCCAAACACAGTCTCTGGTGAGACCCCAGTTCCTGCTTCTGTTTGGGGCTTGCCTGGTGCCTGGGCACGCTCAGCTTCCTGCCATCTGGGTCAATGAGAGACAAACTCAACAAAGAGTGAGGAATCTATCTTGCATGTTAAAAATATGCACCAGATTTCCAAGTCTACAATGTGTATGCACACACTACTGAATGCCAGCATGAAGCAAGGCTGCTGAACACCTGGCCAGATAGAATACAACCCAGCCTTGTTTTGAGAACCAGAGTTCTGGATTTTCCCACAAAGGACGATACCTGATCATTTAAGTGTGATTTGTATAAGTTAAACTTTTCAAGGGGGACATTCCCCAAATTCATCTTTATGAACTCCTAAGTTATGACTATTTTTAGATGCATTGCCTGTAATTGATACAGAAGCACTTTGAATTGGCACAAAGATGAGTTTAAAAATTCTACAGATTGGTGGAGAGATGGACACATTGATCTGTGGAACAGAATAAGAGAACCCAGAAATAGACCCATACACATATGCCCAACTGAGTTTTGACAGAGATTCAAAAGAAATTCAATGGAGGAAATATCATCTTTTTTCTTTTTTTCAGTAAATGGTACTAGAGCAATTGGACACCCACAGGTAAAAAAAAAAAAAAAAAATAGACCTTGTGTCTTATACAAAGACTAATGGGTCACAGACTTAAATGTAAAATTGTAAAACTTCCTGTTTTGTTTAATGCATAATCCCAACTAAAGCAAACACAAATTATCGAATGTGAAAGCCTGAAAGGAGTTTACAAGTCACCTAGCAACTAGCCTGTGCTCCACATCTAACAGCTTTGAACAGGAAACGGCCGGCTCATGGGGTGTCCTTCCAGCCAGGGTGCTGTCCTTCAGCTCGGCAGCCACAGAAAGCCCCCAGGGTACCGTAGCACCTTGCACCTCAGCCACTAAATCTGAGAACTGGAAAATACCAATTCTGAAGTAATGTCTCCCTATCTCCTGCCTAATGAAAAGATGGCATCTGTGCCCTTGACATTCTATCATATTATAGCTGATCCATCCCTTCATCAGAGAGCTTTCTAGAGCATCATCGGGGGGGGGGGGGATGTGGGTCTTTAGAGAGAAGTAACCCCAGGGTCAAACTCTGTCTTCATCTTTGACTAGCTCCAACCTACACAGGAGCATCATTGTGGCTACTTTTCAACGTTACGAGAAAATAACCTAATAATTGGTAGCTAGAATAGGTCTCATGGATAATCTTGGTTCTGGTACGCTCTCCAGATCTTGGTGTGATGTGTATCAGGTATTCCCTGTGACACCTAGTGTATTGCTGATAATCAATATAAGTTTATTGAGTATAATAAATAATTATGCAAATCCAAAAGTCCTTTCACTTCTTCATGCACAGGGCGTATTGGAATCATGTTTTGTAATTATAATTGAGGTGCTGCGTGTTATTTTGTTTAATTATTTCCACTCGATGGCCTGATTAGGAAAATTGCTCACATTGTTTTCCTTGCATAATGTGCCATTACTGAAGAGTCTGGGCCCCCAGCCTCCAGCTAAGCTTCCATCCAGAAGGGAGCACGGCCTTGCCAGCCTCCAGCTAAGCTTTTATCCAGAAGTGAGCACGGCCGTGTCAGCCTCCAGGAGGAGGTGGAGTTCAGCCACTTGATTTCCAGGCTCTAACTTCAAATAATCTGTTTTTTTAAGATAGTTGTTTCGGTCAGTCCAAGACACTGGAAGTTGACGTACTGTTTCACACTTGCGGATGTGTTCCCATTTTTTTCATCCTAGTTTTGGGCATGTTGACATTCTTTCTCTGCTTACCCATTGTTTGTTCACACATGCTCTGGCTGTGTTAGCCGAAAGGATGGAGGTTTTCTCCTCTGACTGTCCGTCAGCATGGCTGTAAATATATTCTCTCCTGGTGGACTTGGTGAGGCAGTAACATTTGAGAATAGGCGTGCCCTGCTGCTAACTTCCCACGTGCGTGCAAATACTCTTGACAAGGAAAGTAGTGATGAAATGGTTGGTAAGAAAGTTATGGAATTGCCTGGGCTGAGTAACTTTGGAGTTAGGACAAGAGCCCAAGGGAAGGCTGGGACGAGGGACTGAGTTAGGAAGCAGCGGGAGCTCCAATATGCTCTGAAAGTCACCAGCTTCTTCCAGGTGAAACCTTGCGGCCTTGACTCTGGCGATATCATCCAGTCGATTGTCCAGTCCAGTGCTGAGACCAAAGGAGCAGTAGGGACGATGAACCCTGGTTCTGCCAGCAGCCCACCGTGTGAGCAAGCTTCCCAGCTTTTCTGTTCTTGGTCGAGCATTGGATTTTAGGAAAATAGTCTTCCTGAAGACTACTTCCTAAATAGTCCAAGAAAAGTAAAAGTGTGTGCAAGGGCTGGAGAAGGGGGCAGTCCAAGAGGAAGCAACAGCGGCAGTGGCCAGGCCTTCCCCATTAATCCGCACCGCACCTCGAGCAGCCGGTGCCTCACATGCCACCTGCGCTCATTTTGTTTTCGGTGGATGCATTCAGGAAGGAGCAATATGACCGATTATTTTCTGTGCCTGCAAGGTGCTGCTAATTAGAGGCCAATAGAAAACGTGCAGCAGTGATAGCAGAAATTTTGCCTTTCACAGCTGGGAAAGAAGTGTGAACAGGAAGGGCATGTGTGGTCCAGGTTGCAAGAACAGGCTTTGTGTTCAGACAGTTGGGTGCAAACCCCAGCTCAGCAGCCCTGGACCTCAGGCAAGCAACTTAACCGTTTGGGCCTCAGTTTACTCAACTGTGTAACAGGGATGCTCAAACCTAGACCATAGGGTTCCTGTGAGGTTCAGTAAGTCGATGGGTGGCAGAATGAAGGCTGTCTATTATTTTATTTTATTTATTTTTTTGCGGTACGCGGGCCTCTCACTGTTGTGGCCTCTCCCATTGCGGAGCACAGGCTCCGGACGCGCAGGCTCAGCGGCCATGGCCCATGGGCCCAGCTGCTCCGCGGCATGTGGGATCCTCCAGGACCGGGGCATGAACCCGCGTCCCCTGCATCAGCAGGCAGACTCTCAACCACTGCGCCACCAGGGAAGCCCAATCCTGTCTATTATTATTTGCCTTCACTATACCTACCCATGGCTCATTTTCTGGCTTCATTAATGAAAAGGGGCATTCTGCATTAAGGTTAGAAAATTACCTTTGGCCTAGGTCCTCGCAGACTGAATAATGGCCCCTCCAAGATGCCCACATCCTAAATTCCAGGAACCTGTGTACGTTACCTTATATGGTAAAAGGGACTTTGCAGATGTGATCTTGAGATGTGGGAAGACTATCCTGGGTTATGTGGGGGGCCCTAAATGTAATCTCAAGGGTCCTTGTAAGCGGGAGACACGAGGATCAATGAGTGGCGTGGGGATGCAAGCAGACACTAGCGATGGCCGAGCAGACAAGGTTTGTCGCAGCCTCCGTAAGGTGGAGGACACAAGGAACAGTTTCTCCCCTGGAGCCTCCAGAAAAGAACAGCCCTGCCGACACCTTGATTTTAGACTTCTGGTCTTCAGAACTATAAAAGAATAAATTTGTGTTGCTTTAAGCCACTATATTTGTGGTGATTTGTTACGGCAGCAAGAGGAAATTAACACACCCTATTACGTGAGACTTCAAGTATTGTAGATGGAAGTTTTTCTGAAAGTTATTGCCTAGTATCAGCCTTTTAAATCTAAGCATGAAGGCGGGGCAGGGTAGCTACCCTGATTTTGTCTGGCATAGATGCTTCGTGCCCTGACCTTGCTTTATTTTGAGCTGTTAATTTTCAAACTATCAAGTCCTCCTGCTGGTCTCCCCTCCTCCCAGCTGTTTCAGGACTTACTGCTGCCCCACCCTCATCACCTTCGGTGATTGTACAAGTGGATAATCATAATAACAGAGAACACGCACTTTGCCGCGTGCTCAGCCTTACGGGCGTCACATGCTTTATTTCACGTGACCCTCCAGCAAGCCCTTGAGGGGGAAGCTATTTGACCCTATTTACAGATCTTGAAACTGAGGTCCAGAGAGGCCAAATGGGCATTGATGGCCACCTGGGATGAGAATGGGAGCTCAGCCCAAGAGCCCAAGCACTGGAAACTGTTCTGTGATGCCTCAGCATCATCTTCCAGACAACGCTGGCTTCCTAGAACTGTGCCTAAACGTTCTGCGCTGGGCGGATTGAAGATGTGGTCAGTTCCCCATCAGATGTATGTGCATGGAGTTGTTTAATTACATCAGTGCTGACTTTGGTAACTAGTGGGGTTGCAGTAACCGTCACCTCATGTGTAGGAAGGTATTCTTTAAACTATTGGACATTATGGAAATATTCATTTTTGTTCATTTGTATTTTGCATGAGCACTTAATGACTTTTGTTTGAGTTGCTCTGAAAGCTCTTTTCTAGATCATTCTTAACCAGGTATTAGTCCCTTTCATCCTTACAGGGTGAAATTCCTTTAAGGACAGAGGTCATGCCTTTTTGTCTTCTGTATTTTAGCATCCAGAGCAGAGCCCAGCACAGAAAAGGCCTGGAGAGCGTTTATCAAATAACTAAAATAGGTAACATACTCCGTAGTGTTTAATAATAGCCAACATTCCTTGAGGACCTTCTGTGTGCCAGGTGCTCTCTTTGTTTTAACCCATTTGATCCTCTAATCAACATTATGAGGACCCAAGCTACAAGGGGTTTAGTAGCTTTCTAAATTATAGGTGGCAGCCCTGAGATGGGAACCCAGGATACATGGGTCCAGTATTTGCACTTTTAAACTGGATGCAAAACTGCCTTTCTATAAAGTCTGTAAATGTAATGCTTTAAATGATATTTTGCAAAAATTTGCAAAGCTACAGTTTTGTTTGCAATGAAATACTTTTCCTCTGATGCCATATAATAGCATCTAAAGTTTGAATATAGCCATAAGCTCCGTGAGAGCAAAAATTTTGTCTTGTTCACCAATTTATCTCCCTTGCTGAGTAAGCCCAGAACCAAGTACATAGTATGTGCTCAATAAATATGTGTTGACTGTAAAAATCATCAGGTCACAGGAGGTAACAATGATACTTGTGAAAGTGCCTAAAATGCAAGATTTCTACACACTGATGCAATTCCTGTTTTACTGTATTTTTTTTTTCTGAAGAAAAGGAGTAGTCGTGTGATGTGGGGTGTGTCTAGGTGTGTGTGTGTGCATGTGTGTGTGCATGTGTGTGTGCATGTGGGCACATGTGTATCGGGCCATTGTTTCAAAAGGGAAGTGTCATGATATTCCCACACTAAATAGGGACATTTGCTCCAAAGGAAATTTTATGTCTCATATCTCATTTGGAGATAGTTTTGTCTCCCTATTTAGTCCTGAATTATCTTAGACTCTATAAAAAAGCCCACAATTGCAGTCTAATAATTGGTCATAAAGTAAGATTTGCAGTCATTGTTTACACAGCTGAGGGCCAGCACCTTTGTAGAGAATATGGAGAACATGTAAATCTGTGGTCAAATATTTATTTGGGGGTAACACAGAGGAGAAGCATGCCCAGCCTGCTTCATTACAGTGTCAGAGGTCAAAGGAGATCTCAGGAATTTAGGAGGCAGGTTCGCCTTCATAATAGATCAAACTAAACAGAACTCAGAGGACAGACGAGAAGGATGGGGGTGAGGGGCTTCCCTTCTAGACGGAGGAGACAGTGTGGTTCCAAGTATAATTGGTAGAGATGGAATAATTCAGAATCAAGATTCTGTTGATTCATCCAGCATTTAGAGAATTCCCTTTGGGAAACCGGGGCTTTCTGCCTGGAGTGCCAATATTCGCCTGGAATGCAATACTTGGCCAACTTAATTCAGTCGTGTCTCCCATCAAATCTCACAGAAAGAAAGAGCAACACCAGGCGGTGCACAGAAGACAAAACCAAGGGAGCCTCGCTAGCTTCTCTTTTGTTTCATCTGATACACTCATGGGGTGAGGACCCGTGACATCCCCCCAATGATGGAGCGGGTATGGGGTGTGCTGATCTGCCCCTGCCTACTTTCCCTGCATCTCCTGCACTGTAGAGATATCCAATCCAGTGCTGCAACTTGACAGCCTTGTGGGACCAGGAATCTCAGTCCCCAGGGTTTCCCAGGGGATCCTGACATTCACATCAAGGGGCCGTGGTGTCTGGCAAAGCTCTCTACCTGCGTCCTGACCTTGGCCTTCTGGGATCAGGGAAGCGATCCTGATGGGAACTCTGGCTTCTGTTAACACAGTTGATGGGTGCCTCTGATGACTTCAGGAGCCAGGGCAGCAGCCGGGGGGAAGAGAGTGGCCCTGTCCCCCCAGCTGCTCCTCTTCAGGAAGCTCACCGCATGGAATCAGTGAGCCTGGAATGAACATGAGGGCTGTTTGTTAACCTCAAATGACTAATGGCATCAGATTCCAGGGCTGACACACAGGGATGATGGTGATGTTTTTCCCGCTAAGCATAAGTCCTTCGTAAGCACCTCCACAGCGGGGTCTAGTGTCTTTGCACGTTGGGCTTCTTTCACAGTGTTAGCCAAGTACCAATGGAGAAAGACCAAATGTGGGCTGCTGTGTTGTCTGGGTTTGACCAAGGAGAATGGCTGTGACTTTTCCTCATTTGTGTTGCTTTGGGCCTACCATAGGGAAGCCTTTTGGGTTGTCAGGTTTACTGTGGTGACTCGCTGCTGTTCCCAGGAGCAGAGAAGAAGTCTCTCTGGGCATCTTCCCGGTGCCCCAGCCCTTCACGTTTATGCCTCTGGAGACACCTCTGGTTCTTCACTTGATCCTCATGTCCTGGGGCTCTTTCTAGAACAATTCTCCTAATGACCTCCACATTTAAAAGTGAAACATGGCCCTTGACAACTTTAATAATGCTATTTACATTGTTGTCATTTAAGTATTTATAGTGTATTAAGAGATGCCACATTCCCCAAATATCTTAGCAAGTAATAGCAGGGATAGAGATACTCTGATCTGCTTCACCATATGAGCTGCTTTCCACCTGTGAAAGTACACACAGGGACCACCTAGCCAAATGACAGAGTGGGCAGTGCAAGGGTGAATACACCGAACAAAGGAGGTGACAACGGTTCTAGAAAACTGTCCATCAGTCTTGTGAGGTGAGACCACATGTGACTGTTGAAGGCAGACTTAGCCATGCAACTTAGGTTAACAGTGCCTGCAGCCTTAGCCATTGGGGAACCAGCCCCCAGATAAGATCCTGACCTCTGCATGGGCTTTACTGGACATGATCCTGGGCTGATCTTCCCTTCCTGTGCAGCCCATGGAGTAGACCTGGTCTTGCCCCACTCTCAGGCCTGGGCCCACGGTTGTCCACAAATGTCAAAACCAACTGCAAGGTTTAGAGAAGCTGTTTTTGACCAGCAGGCAAAGTGATCTTTCTGGAAACCTCAAATTTCTTTGAAAAGATATCCTCCCTTTTGCCAAAACTCATGTATATACATAAATAAAAATATATATACGTATATAGATGCATACCTAATATAGCTGATACACATACACATACCTAACATATATACATATAACATGTATAAACATATTATAGAAACATATATTGTTCATGTATGTATCTATATGTATAGATAGATATGTTTGTGTACAAGATTCAAAGTAAATATATACTTTAGAATTTAGTTAAACAGAAAAAAATTCTGTAATCTGATTATGAGTTTATGAAATTTAAGGACAGAGAATTTTAATCCCTGCCATGGCATGAACTTTCTTCTTAACTTTTTACCCTTGCATTCATTTAAGTGACCCACTGTTATTTACTATATGGTAGGATCACATTGATGTTGAAGTTTTGACTGACTTTATATTCTGGAAATAGATATTTTATCTTTAATACAAAGTAAATCATATTCATTTCCTGTGGCTACCAAAACAAATTACCAAAAACCGTGTGGTTTAAAACAACAGAAATGTATTCTCTCACAGTCTGGGGTCCAGAAGTGTGATATCAAGGGGTTGACAGGGCCGTACATTCCCTGATGACTCTAGGGGAGGGTCCTTCCTCGCCTCTTCCAGCCTCTAGTGTTTCACAGCATCCTTGGCCCCCCTTGGCTCATAGATGCATCACCCAGTCACACGGCCACCATCTTCTCCCTGTGTCTTCACATCATTTCCCTCCGTGCATGTCTATCGCTGTGTCCAAATATCCCCTTTCTATGAGGACACCAATCATCTTGGATTAGATCCCAGCCTAATGACCTCATGTTAACTTGATAATCTCTGTACAGACCTTGTCTCCAAATAAGGTCACAATTTGAGGTTCTGAGGTTAGAACTTCAACATATTTTGGGGGAGAGAGGACACAACTCAACCTATAACATAAGTTCTAAACGGAAAAGGAAAAGGAGTATATTTTCAATGATATGTCATGCTGCTCAGGTATCTGCATATGAACAGTGTTCCAAGTTTGGTTATCCATGCATACAAACCTTTAAACTTTACATTTTTTGTAATAATTATTTTTTTAAACTTTACATTTAGACTTCACATTTTTTATAATAATTATTTTTCATATTAGTGTATTTATTAAAGTGGAAAACTGATATTTGCTATTTATAAAAGCAGTGGGAAACAAATGAAATGTAAGATTTTGTCTGCAACACTTCTCTACATTTTTACCCCAATGTCCCCTCTCCCTCTGCCCACACAACCGTACACTCCTGGATCATTGCCCAGTAATAGTAATAGCAGAAACATCTATGAAGTGACGTTATTAATTTTATTTTTGTCACTGATTGTGGCCCAACTGGAGGCCTTCAAGTTGTGCATGCATGTTTTCAGGTCCGATTCTGGCTGGAAACTGAGCTACGGCTGATTCTGAGGCCGAAGGGGGATCTTCTGTAACATGCTGGCGCCTTTGTGCTGGCTGGGGTCTCCTGGTAAATCCTACCATTTCAGGCTTAGCTGCAAACATTCCCCCACGGGATGCTCTACTCTACAAATGTCCTTATTTGAGACATGGCCTGTAGTTAGCACTTCATTACAATTGCTTAATTTTAGGGCAACATGTAGCATTATTCTTGTAAATTTTTGAAATGGAGAAATCTATATTCTGTTTACATACGTTTCCTCTCTCTCTCTCTCTCTCTCTGTCTCTCTCTCTCTCTCTCTTCTTATGGATAATGAATCAACTAAACATTAGTGATTTTCCTTGTTAATAAAGAGCAGTGTACAATATTTCTATTTAAAATGTTCATTAGTGGAATTAAAATTGGGAGCAGATACCCATTTGATATAAAGTGCTTCCAGAATTTCACATACGCCACTGCCTGGCAAAGTCAGAAAAGGCTAAATAAATTACCCAGGCAATACCTTCTATGCCCTCTGGACTTTAATGCCTTGTTAGTGTCTAAGGTTACAGAAAAAAGAAATGGAACATTGGGGTTGCCACGGAGACATCCAAGTCCTGTCAACACCTCTTGCTCTAATAATGACAAATGATACTTATTACATCAGTGCTAATTTCATCAGATTCTGTTCAGATAAAGATACTTAACCTTTACTGATAAAATTGTGTCCTTATAATTACTTAGTAAAAGACCTTATTAGACAACAGTATTCTATAGATGCACATTTTATTGAGGTTTATTGCATGTTATATTGATGGGGTATTTGAAAGTTTGCTTTTTTTTTTCTTCAAGACCTTTAACTATTGGAAAACCCTGCAATGAGATTTTGGTTTCTGCGGCTGCCTTGTTTGGAAAAACATTAAAAGTGTGGTTTCTGCAAGTTGTTACTTAAAATCCTAAATAAAATATAGGAAGTTTTTAAAATTAGACATTGCTTTAAGCCTTTAAAAAGAAGGTTTTCTCTCCATGCACATGAAATTAAAATAGTCAAATACCTTACACACCTTATGGACTTTTAGGGCATGCACCCTCTAAGCCAGTCATCTTGGATTAAGGCGCACCCCAATGACCCCATCTCAATTTAATTAATTACATCTGCAAAGACCTCATCTCTAAATAAGTTCACATTTTGAGGCGCTGTGGATTAGGGCTTCAACACAGGAGTTTTGAGTGAACAGTTCAACCCCTGACAACATTTACACTAATGTTCAAACCTGTGATTTTCTCTGTTCTCCCAACTCTCCAGATTTCTGATCCTCCTTGCAACGAGCAGTTCCATAAAGTTCAATTTCACTCCTTCAGTTCTTCAGGATTTTAGTTTTTTTAGTTTTTTAGTTTTTTTTCCATCTTTTTTTTTTACATTGAAGTATAGTTGTTATAATATTAGTTTCAGGTGTATAGCATAGTGATTGAACATTTTTATAGATTATACTCCATTTAAAGTTACTACAAAATAAGCCTGTATTTCCCTGTGCTGTACAATATATCCTTGTTGCTTTCCATCTTAAAAAATCCCACAAAAAAACCATTAATTTTCTTGATTGTAAATATAATACATTCTCTTTTTAGCAAATTTAGAAGCATTTGAAGAGGACAAAGTAAACAAAATCACAGACCCTCAATCACAGATCTTGTCAAGTCCATGCGCATGATTGCCTGTTTCTTTTTAGTTCTTCACATACATACAGACTTACTTTAAAATGAAAACGGGAATTTTTACATACAATTTCTTACTAGCTTATTTCACTAATTGCTATACTTCGATTATTTCATCAAATTATGCAATATTCTCGAAAACATGAGTCTCATTGAGTTATAAAGTCATTATAATGGCCTCCTATTGTTTTGTGCTTAATGTTTCTGTTCTGTTTTCATTCACTTATGTCCTTTTTTTCTTAACTTTTTGTATATGATTTTGTTTCCATGCCCACTTTTACTCTAGGGATTTGAAAGGCATGCATTCGGTACTTATTCTACTAATGATTACTTTCAAATTTTATATAGCTATATGCAAATTTATTTTTCTAGTTATAAATGCCAAGAATAAAAAGTATCTATGTGTTTCTTGAGTGTGAGGTGAATAATCTGGTATGCTTTTAATTTTGTTATTCTTCCTGCCAGTGCCTTGTTTCTATAGCAACAATCTGAGACTTTACACAATGATGATTGTAACAGAATTGTTTAGTCATTTTATTGTTTTACAAGCATACCAACGACACGTATTTTGACCTAATTTATATTTAACTGAGTTTATTGGAAGTCATGCAATATATTTTTTAGTCCTCTGGGTATAGAATTTGCTCCGAGAGCTGTATATTTTGCTCTATTTATAGATAACTTGTTTTTAATCAACCTGTATGATTAGAAGACAATTCAAAATGTCTTCAATATATGTTTGAGAATGCTTTTATTTTCAGTAAAATTACCTGATACCTGATATTTTATGAGCTCTACCTGGAAGCACAGGATTTGTGAGCGCTTGATTATTTTTTTTAATTTCCCTTTTTTATTCTAAATTACTGAGATTTATGAACAAAGTAGGTTAGATATTCATTCCCAGTCCTTAGTTTTTAATTGTATCAGTGTTTTCATTTTTACTCTTAATTGTTAGTGAAATTTTTAAGTTTCTTTTATCCTACCCATTCAGTTTTATGTAATATTTTATCTCCTATTCACAATGTTTAGTTCAGTAATTATGTTTTTGGCTCTACCCAATTGATTTGCCCTTATCCCAGCATGTCCCTTCATTTTAGCAGGTTATCCTAGTATCATGTGTGCAGTGCCTTTTCTATCTATGCTGGGTTAATTATTTAGACATTTTCTAAAACCATCTATTTTTTTGTACTGTTTGCTAAAAATATTCATGCTCTTGCTCTCCAGGCCTGGAAGTCCAGAGCAAGGGAGGGCTTGTCTTCATTGAAAATAAATCCCATGTTCTTGTGGCTATAGTTACACTTCACCTTCCCTGCGATGTTATAAAATTCTAGGTCCAGCTATAGAACTACGATAAGAATTGGATTCACAGATAACATAGTTTATTTGAGCATGTTCATCTTTAGTTTGAGCTTCAGTCAAAACTAACTGGTTCATTCAAACATGATCCCTTTTATTTTTATTTTATTTTTGGCTGCATTGGGTCTTTGTTGCTGCACATGGGCTTTCTTTAGTGGCAGCGAGCGGGGACCACTCTTCGTTGCAGTGCGCGGGCTTCTCCTTGCAGTGGCTTCTCTTGTTGCGGAGCACGGGCTCTAGGTGCGTGGGCTTCAGTAGGTGTGGCACACAGGCTCAGTAGTTGTAGCTCACGGGCTCTAGAGCGCAGGCTCAGTAGTTGTGGTGCATGGGCTTAGCTGCTCCACGGCATGTGGGATCTTCCTAGACTAGGGCTCGAACCTGTATCCCCTGCATTGGCAGGCGGTTTCTTAACCACTGTGCCACCAGGGAAGCCCAAGATCCCTTTTAAACAGTGTGGTTGCTCAGGTAACATGACACTTTAGAGCAATTTCATTGAATCCTAATGATGGCCATCATCAAAAAATCTACAAACAATAAATGCTGGAGAGGGTGTGGAGAAAAGAGAACCCTCTTGCACTGTTGGTGGGAATGTAAATTGCTACAGCCACTATGGAGAACAGTATGGAATTTCCTTAAAAAACTAAAAATAGAACTACCATATGACCCAGCAGTCCCACTACTGGGCATATACCCTGAGAAAACCATACTTCAAAAAGAGTCATGTACCACAATGTTCATTGCAGCTCTATTTACAATAGCCAGGGCATGGAAACAACCTAAGTGTCCATCAACAGATGAATGGATAAAGAAGATGTGGCACATGAATACAATGGAATATTACTCAGCCATAAAAAGAAACGAATTTGAGTTATTAGCAGTGAGGTGGATGGACCTAGAGTCTGTCATACAGAGTGAAGTAAGTGAGAAAGAGAAAAACAAAATACCATATGCTAACACATATATATGGAATCTAAAAAAAAAAAATGGTCATGAAGAACCTAGGGGCAAGATGGGAATAAAGACGCAGACCTACTAGAGAACGGACTTGAGGACACAGCGAGAGGCAAGGGTAAGCTGGGACAAAGTGAGAGAGTGGCATAGACATATATACACTACCAAATGTAAAACTGGTAGCTAGTGAGAAGCAGCCACATAGCACAGGGAGATCAGCTCCGTGCTTTGTGACCATCTAGAGGGGTGGAATTGGGAGGGTGGGAGGAAGGGAGACCCAAGAGGGAAGAGATATGGGGATATATGTATATGTATAACTGATTCACTTTGTTATAAAGCAGAAACTAACACACCATTGTAAAGCAATTACTCCAATAAAGATGTAAAGAAAAAAAAGGAGTAATTTTAGTAATGAATTCCTACTCAATTAGGAATGTTCATATAGGAAATGAAAATATGGATGCCAGGGTTATGTATGTTGTCAAATACCTGTACTACATCAGACCAATGACACCGTTCCAGATGATAGACTGTTAGGTCGAAAAATCCTGAAGGAGCATTATGCATTCAGAGTCCTTTGATTTGCACATACAGTAGTAGCTAATTACATGAGACGTTCTTGAATTTTTAAATTATATGGCATTTTTTCACAAAATGTTCATTAAATAATGATATCTTAAATGGTATGTACATTATTACCCTTTCTAAAAATATCCTAAATTTAAGCTGAAAGCATCTTGCTCTATAATCTGGCCAGTAGAGATACTGAATACTCTTACCTAAACATTATAACAAATGATTGTAATTTTTCAATATAGTATCTTTATCATTTTCTTTTATTTTACTAATTCAATCAATCCAGTTGATCTTAAGATCAATCCCTATAATTTTCTTTGCAAATAGCTGAATGTGATTTTCCTCCCACATTCCGAAAGAGCCTGCAAAGCTATTATTTTTCATTTAGATCTTACTTTGTCTTGAAATAGCAAAAGTATGTTTCAGTCCTATCTACATACTATACGCCTGCTTATTTTAGCAAAACAACAACATTTAAACCAGAAATGACCAGAGGAATGTGTTTTGTTTTTGAGATGTAAATTCAACAAGCATCTTTTAAGCACCAAGAACTTACCAGCTACAGGATTGATGTAGGGCTTCCCTGGTGGCGCAGTGGTTGAGAGTCCGCCTGCCGATGCGGGGGACATGGGTTCGTGCCCCAGTCCGGGAAGATCCCACATGCCGCGGAGCGGCTGGGCCCGTGAGCCATGGCCGCTGAGCCTGCGCGTCCGGAGCCTGTGTTCCGCAATGGGAGAGGCCACAATAGTGAGAGGCCCGCGTACTGCCAAAAAAAAAAAAAAAAAGATTGATGTAGACCAGGAAGTTGGGACAGCGAGTTGAGACAAGGAAGAAGCCAGCTCAGAGTGGGGTCATCAGAAAGACTCCAGTGGAACAGGGAAGTGGAAGGGAACCTATCCTTGAAGGACAGATAGGAATTGAAGAGTTATATCAAAGATGCAAGTGCAGGAAAAGAGAATCATCTCAATGTCTAGCCAAAGTAGGACTTTTCATGTTATATGTGAACTAGAGTGTGCAGGTCGTCTTGTTGCAAGAATATGTTTGCCTGCCGGAGAGATTGGTGCCTCTGGATTGTGAATCGCCTCTTATGCCAGTTTTAGGAGTGTGAATATAATCCTTTGTACGGAAGTTCTCGCACTTTTCTCCACCTAAAAAAAGAAAATCTGAGTTATGAAACACACATATTATTAATAAAAATGGGTAGTATTGTAGAACTTAAATCTATACATGCTCACAAATTTTTATTTGTCAATTTTACCTCAATAAAGCTGGGGGGAAATGTGGATAGTATGACAGGGATGCATGGCATGGTTGTGCCTTCCTGGAGGTGGGCGTGGGGTGGAGGTGTGCATAGGAGTCGAGGTGGAGTAAGTATAGTGAGAGGAAGTGACCTATAGAGTGCGAGAAGTCCTCCCAAATGCATTTGTGAAGGGCGACCCCGGGTGATTTCTTTGCCATCACAGGGATGCGGGCTGTTGTGCAGATCAAAGCTCATTTCGTCCTCTGGGTCCTGGGCTGCTTCCCTGTCCAGGCCTGGGACAGTTCCCTTGTCCTTCCAGGATGCTGGAGCTCTGTTCTGGTGCTTATCACGGCCTCCCAATCAACACACCCCACTACACTGAGCTCCTTGCGAACTTCTGGTCTGTCTCCGCAGCATCTTACACAGGGACCGTCCAATCCTAGGCGGCTCTTTGCTTTCTCCACCATTTATTCATTCCCTCCTCAAATATGTCTAGAACTCAGTATAGTAAAACCCCATTTGCAGTATGAACCGTCTAACCATGGTGCTGCCACCTCTTGGAGAGTTCTGTTAAGGAGACCACAGATGACAATACCTTTTATATTCAGGCATGTTACTGCTATTTTGTACTAGAATTTGAGTCTGTTAAGTCCCATCTGTCTTTTCTCTTTTATAATAACTATTGTAAAATCATGTCTACTTCCTTAATTGCAAAACCTTTGGTTAAAAAATTATTTTTGATGATAATCTTTAGTATTAATATTAATAAATAAGTTTTATTGAGCACCTAACATGTGCAAAACATGTTCAGAACAAATTGTAGGGGATTCTGTTTCTCCTGAGTAGTTTCTTCCTTTGCTTCCACTAATCATCCCTTATGTCTGTTGACTTGATTCTGGAAAAAGTTTCAGGTGTACATCACAAATTCTGCTATATGTAACTATGGATATATTTTATTGAGAGTAAGAAAATATCCCGTCAGTTCCTCGTGAATACTTATATACTGAATAAAGCCGGAACTATTAAATATCTCTTCCTTCTTTTCTCCTGTGTCTCGACAAATCTCTTTACCTTTTAGGCCTGATGATTTCCCAGTGCTTTATCAGAACACTTTGTAGCCTTAGGCAGGTTTGTGTTGGCAGGTGAGTTACTTCTTAGAGATCTTCTCTGCACTTTGTAATAATCTGAGATTTTTCAACACATGCTTATGTTGCTAACTGGATCGGTGTATTTCAAACTGCAGGTTGCAACCCATTGTTGAGTATGAAATAAATATAATATTTCAAGACAAGCATTAAATAAAAAGATATAGAAGAGAAAAGGATGGGCTAGACATCTCAGAGTGCATCTCATGCAGAAACAGGAAATTGTTTAGGAACATTTTGCATCCCCACAAGTAACATACTAGAGGTCCAGTTATCCTACTTCTTCACCAACACATTTTAATTTTTGCCCCTCTAGGAGCTGGGCAGGGGTATCTAATTGTGATTTCATTTTGTATTTCCCTGATGATGCTATTAATCACCTATTAATATACTCACTGACCATTCATTTGTACAAATTCTTTGAGAAGTGTCTGTTTAAATATTTTGAATATTTTCCAGTGGGAGATTTGTCTTCTTACTACTGAATTCTAAGGTTTCTTTATATTTCTAGATACAAGTCCTTCATTAGAAATATGCTTTGTAAATATTTGCTCTTAATCTGCAATTAAACTTTTCATTTTTTTAATAGTGATTTTGGAAGAGCAAAGGTATTTAATTGTGATCAAATTTGTTTTTTCAATTTTTTCAATTTTTTAAAATTTTATTTTGTGTCCTTAATAAAACATCTTTGCCTAAGTCCCTTTAAGTATCTTCATTGTTTTCTTCTAGAAGTGTTATAGTTTCAGCTCTTCCATTTAGATGTGTGATCTACTGTGTTAAATTCTGTGTATGATCTGAAGTAATAATTAAGGCCCGTTTTTGGCATATGGATATGTAAGTTATCTTGCATACGGATAGCCGCATCTTCCAGCACTATTTTCTGAAAGATTTTTTTTCTTTCCCACTGAATCTCCTAGGTACACTGGTAAAAAGATCAATTCATCGTGTATGTCAGTCGTTCTGGACTCTATTCACTTCCATTGACCTGTATGGGTTTCTTTTTTATGCTGATTATATACTGTCTTGACTGCATAACTCTAAAATTAGTTTACGTCCTTCAAATTCGTTCTTATGAAAAGTCGTTTCAGGTAGTCACCATCTTTTGAATTTCTTTACAAATTCTAAAATTAGTCTGTGAATAGTCTTCTGAGGTTATGATTGGAATTGTGGAGAATCTAAGGATAAAGGAAGATTGACACTTGAACAATACTGAGTCTTCTAACCCATGGTCATGATTTAACTTTCCATTTATTTAAGTCTGCTTTCATTTTTCTCATCTATATTTTATAGATTTTAGTGTATAGATCTTGTGTATTCAAAATATTTTCCCTGTGTGTTATATGATTTGTTCTATTATTAATGGTCTTGTTTTCACATTTTAACTTGTAGTTGTTTGTTGCTAGTATATAGAAATACAATTTTTTTTTTGGTAACTTGGTTTTGCAAGCTTGTTAAACTCATTTTTTAATTCTGATGTCTCCTCTGGTAAATTACCTAAGTCTTTATGTAGACAGTCATGTCGCCTGTGAATATAGTTTTGCTCCTTGCTTTCCAGTCTACACGCATTTTATTTGTTTGCCTTTATTTTGTCTTCTTTTCTGGGATTTTTTGGACCAGGTAGAAAATTCTACGTT
This sequence comes from Delphinus delphis, assembly GCF_949987515.2. Lineage (NCBI taxonomy): Eukaryota > Metazoa > Chordata > Mammalia > Artiodactyla > Delphinidae > Delphinus > Delphinus delphis. Next base: position 5,078,175 of record NC_082686.1, read on the forward strand.
GGTGTTTTTCTTTCAGAGCCTCACAGACGTCACTCAGTTGTCTGTGGCTGGTATAGTAAAGCTGTTGTCACTTTCATTATATTAACTCTGGCTCATTTAAATATTTTTTATTACTGGCTTTCAGCAATTGGGTAACCATGTGTCTTGGTGTTATTTTCTTCATGCGTCTTTGGTTTAAGCTTCATTGCACTTAGATTACGGCTTTATCATCTCATGAAATTTTGAACTGTTTATTTTAATATTTCCTTAAATATTCTTTCTTCAAATATTTTCCTGTCCTATTTCTGCCTTTCCTCTCTTCCTAAGTCTCTAATTACACATAGTCTATACTGCTTGATACAGTCTCACAGAACATCGATGTTTTGTTCATTTTTTTCAGTCTTTTTCTTTCTATATGTATTCAATTTTGAATAGTCTTGCTATGTTTTCAAGTTCATTGATGGTTTATTCTGCATTGTCCAATGTGCTATTAATTCCCATCCAGGGATAATTTTTCATTTCAGATATTCTGTTTCTCATTCTCTAAAGTTTCAGTTCCATCTAAATTATATATTTTATTTCTCTTCTCATTTTTTCCTCTACCTTCTTGAGTAAATGCCATGTGATTGTTTTAATTATAATTGTTTTAATTTTTTTCAGCTATTAATTCTATCATGTAAGTCATTTCTCAGACTGTTAATATTCCTGCTTTGGGCATGTCTAGTAATTCTTTATTGGATGCCAGACATGTTGAATTGTATGCTGTTGGGTGCTGGGTTTTTTTAGTTTTCTTTAAATATCGTTGAATTTTTTTTCTGGTATGCCATTGAGTTACTTGTCATAACTCTGCTTGTATTAAACCCTGATTTTAAGTCTCGGTATGCATGATTACAGTCTAGAGCTGATTTGGCCCCCTTGCTAAGGCAATACCAATGCACTCCTGTGGCTTCCACTTGGTCCCCTCTGTAGTCGGGTATGGCTCAGTCTGGACGGTGGAGACACAAACTATTCCCAGCTCTGTGCGAGCTCCAGTGATTGTTCTGCCTATGTCATTCTGATTGTTCTTTCCCCAGCCTCGGGTAATTTTCTCACAAACGGTTACAGAAGCGTTGTCAACAGTAGACTTGGGGGACCTCTCTGCAGAACTGGGAGTCTGTCCCTTTTGTTCACTTGTTTTGTGTTGCTCTCAGCATACTGATTAGATGCTCTCTGCTAGGAATGCCTGGGGGCACTCCTTCTGCTCTGTATTACTTGAGGTATTACCCTGACCAAAGCCAACGCTGTGGCTGGACCAACCCTTGTGAGTCTTATGATCGCAAGACGCCCTCTGCCACAGCCAGGGAACTCTTCAAAAACAAAGTTTATTACTCACTGGTTCTGGAGGGTACACGCCACGTCCGGGCCCACACAGAGAGGTTGCAGGTAGAGAGACACAGCACGGATCTGGGATTCGGCCTTAATTGGGGTCAACGGTGGGGTGCTTAGAGTTTTGGGGTTCACTCTTTGTTGATGAATTTAAAACATAAGAGTGGGACTTGAACGTACCATGTCACTCAAGGGGTCAATTGTCTAGGTCACTCAGGACTTTCTTAAAGAGGAACTTTGTGGGTGAGGTGGCCTGGCTCTTGATCTAGTTGTGTAGCTGGCAATATGTTTATTTGAGATGGATGTCTTTGAATTAGATGTCTTGGCAATCAAAAGCTTAATGTTAGGCACTTACGTTATTAAAAAAAAAAAGAAGAAAAAAGAAACGGGGCTTCCCTGGCGGCGTAGTGGTTGAGACCCGCCTGCCGATGCAGGGGACACGGGTTCGTGCCCCGGCCCGGGAAGATCCCACATGCCGCGGAACGACTGGGCCTGTGAGCCATGGCCGCTGAGCCTGCGCGTCCGGAGCCTGTGCTCCGCAACGGGAGAGGCCACAGCAGTGAGAGGCCCGTGTACAGCAAAAAAAAAAAAAAACGAATTGTAAGATGCTCGCACTACATCACTGCAGCATCCTCCTCTTGTAGATTCTAGACGCTTTGGCCTCCTCAGGCTTGAAACTGTGTGCTCTCAACTCAGAGGGGAGATATCAGGTTGTTGGGGTCTCGTCCCCTGCATTGTGGCCAGGGACCTCTCTCCAGGCAGCAGGCTAGGGAAAGCACAGAGATTGCCTCACTTGCTTTCTGTCTCTCAGGGTTCACCCTGCTATGCTCCCTGATTTCCAGTGCTGTGAACCATTATGTTATACATCCTGTGCATTTCTCAAGTGTTGAAGATGAAACGGTAAACATGGACCCTCTTACTCCAGCACGGCTGAATGTGGAAGTGATTATTATATAATTTAACATTTTAAAAGTCCCAATCACTCTCTATAGAAAGTTTTTAATACTAAAGCTCTCAATATCCAGGAGCTAAAAGTATCACCAGTATTTACTGTAAAATGTTTTACATGAATGGACATTTGGAAGTAGTATTTAAATCCATACTAAAGTAATTCAGTGACTCTTAATGCTTAACCATGTTTCTTTCTCCACAAGCATTAATATTGTGACATAACACTGTTATTCAAAGAAATGCTAAGTGATTTCTCAGTGAAAAAAAATAACTGTGAATCACCTAAAGATCCAGACAGGTCAGACGGCGGTATTCACATCCCATTCATAACTCGCCGAAAGTGGACTATTTTAAAGTGCTACCTGATAGGGAACAAATGCCTTATTAATCAAAACCACATCAGCCTAAGAACACTAGTTATGTCATTTAAAATCAAGACTGGCATCACGGGGCACTTGGTGTGCTGTGTGGCATGCATGAGTGGACGCCTCTATTAGCCATCATTCTGCTTGTGTTACAGAAGGGGATCCTGTGCACATCCTCCTGGATGAATAAATAGGCTCAGGAAGGAAAATGCAGAGCAAGCCGATATGCAGAAACAAAGCCTACTAGATACCCATTTTCACAAATTGCTTAACTGAATCCTAGGACAAAAGAAACCTTCAAGAAGAACTAATACCAATGTAAGATTGTTGAAAGTCTATTGCTGTGTCAGAACTAGCAGATATTCAGTTTTCAGGTTGTCAGTGTTGTTCATTAAATTGGTTTCCAAAATGGAATGTGATGCCTGGAGGTGAACTCTTATCATCATTCACTCTGAGCCCCAGAGCTTTGTCTGCCAAATATCACATAACCAGCATTTCCCTTCATATTACTAGTATGTAACTTTTACTACTACTGAACACAGTCCCTGAAACCTCACAGTTCACACTGTATTAATTGTCTTTAATTCTGACTCCAATCCATCTTACTAAGTTTGCTGTCATGCACCTTCAAACTTAATACCTTTCTTCAGCCACTGTGGAAGACAGTGTGGATATTCCTCAGAAAACTAAAAAGAGAATTACCATATGATCCAGCAATCCCACTCCTGGGCACATACACAGACAAACCTATAATTCAAAAAGATACATGCACCCCTATGTTCATAGGAGCACTGTTCCCAATAGCCAAGACATGGAAACAACCTAAATGTCCATTGACAGATGAATGGATAAAGAAGATATGGTACATATATACAATGGAATAGTACTCAGCCATAAAAAGGGTACGCAATAATGCCATTTGCAGCAACATGGATGCAACTAGAGATTATCATACTAAGTGAAGTAAGTCAGAAAGAGAAAGACAAATAATACCCTTTCTTTCTTTCTTTCTCACCAACCACACCACTGATGAAAATTGTCAGGGCTACCCTGGAGTTTTTTAAAATTATTTCTCTTATTATATTCTTTTTTTTAACATCTTTATTGGAGTATAATTGCTTTACAATGGTGTGTTAGTTACTGCTGTATAACAAAATGAATCAGCTGTACATATACATATATCCCCATATCCCCTCCCTCTTGCTTCTCCCTCCCTCCCTCCCTATCCCACCCATCTAGGTAGACACAAAGCACCGAGCTGATCTCTCTGTGCTATGTGGCTGCTTCCCACTAGCTATCTATTTTACACTTGGTAGTGTATAAATTTTACAATTGGTAGTGTATATATGGCCGTGCCACTCTCTCACTTTGTCCCACTCCTTCCCCTTCCCCGTGTCCTCAAGTCCACTCTCTACGTCTGCATCTTTATTCCTGTCCTGGCCCTAGGTTCTTTATTAACATTTGTGTATTTTTTCATTGTTTATTCTCATGTCAGGCAGTCAAATGGCTCAGGGCTCAAACTGTCCTGTGTCCCCTAGTAACAGTACAAGGCTACTTTCAGGCAAAGATGAATAGTGTCTTTTGGTGCTGCTGTTGTTGTTCACAGCTCCCCACCAAGTAGCCAGAGAGCCTTGTGAAGAACTGGGTTCCTTTAATGGAGTCGTTGAAAGATAGTGTCGTACCCTGGACGGATTCACTTGGATCTGTTTCATACCCAGGAAAGTTGTGTCAGTTATTAACAGATGCTTAGCACATTGCTCTGAAACTTAGTTCCTGAGATAAACATTATTTTGTAGCTCATGATTCTTTGGGACAGGAAATTGAGCAGGGCCAGGGAGGGCTACTTGTCTCTGTCCCACGTGGTGTCATCTGGACTCTGGCTGAAGCATCAAAGATAGACTTCCCACCTGTCTATAGCCTCAGATGAGATAACCCAGACGGCTAGGCTCACTGATATTTGGGGCCCCTCTTCTCCTCCTTGTGACTTTTATGTTTATATGGAATGTCTCGTGCTCCAGCATCTCCCTTCCATGTGGCCTCTTTCCATCAGGGTGGCTGAGACACCTTCATATGGCTACTGGATTCTATCTGAACCAAAGTGAATGTTACAAGACCTTTCATGAGCTCCCTTGACATCACCTGCGTGTCATTTTGTTGGCCAAAGCAAGTCACAGAACCACTCCAGGCTCATGGGGTGGATTCATAGACTCTACCTCTTGAATCTGGGATTCAAGGCAAAGTCACATCACAAAAGGAGTGTTGACAGAGAGAGGCCTGATTTACTGGGGACCAGTTTTAACACATATCAATAAGACTTATCCCAGGACAGTGATTATAATTCTACGTCATGGTAAATAGCGCAATGTCTAAATGTAAACATAGCTATTATACACGTGTGGTCTCAGAAGGATAAGATAAAATGGCTCCTCTGATCCCACTTTGATGGGCTAAGAGCTCCTGTTATGTGTCCCAGAGTCTCCTGTGCCCTCAGAATATCAGTATCACTCAGTAGGAAAATTTACTTTTTACTTGACTGTCTCCCCCAGAAGACTCTTAGTTCCTGGGGGCAGTGGGCTGTTCACCTGTGTATCTCCCCTACTTGGCGTGACTCCTATTGGTTAAGAGCTATATGTTCACATAATGAAAATAAATAACTCTAATAATATGTATTTGGTGTGGAACCAAATTAAAATTCTTACGGTCCCAGATTAGGTTATTTTTCATATTCCTTAGATCCTAGATCTTCTATGTCTAGTAACCTAATATATGAATAAAAAGTAATGTTTTGAAGGCAGTGAAGATTTTGTTCTGTTTCCCCCATATCATATATAGAGCCACTTGTCTGCTCCTGTGACTCAGAAGGTTTTTGCAAGGCTCCTTTGGATCTAAATGACAGTTGGGGCTGAAATAGCATTCCATTCAAAGATTTTATTCTGCCACATAAAATGCATATGATTGTGTGTATGGGGTATGCCTGCAGACCTCACAAATATCAGTCATTCTAGGGAAAAGGACCCATTCATTGAATCAAAATGGAAATTAACACGAGGAAACAATGTCAGGAGAACACATTGAAGAGCCTTTCTTAGGCAGTGACAAAGTGATAAGCTCCAATCAAGGAGAGACCACATCTTCCTCTGCTCATCCTTCTACTCCCAGCCTCTGACATAAAGCCTGGTGTATAAGGGACCCTATTTATTGAATGGAATTTAAGGAACAGAACTTTCTAAAGAGAATAGCTAAAAGTTGAGTTCTTCCCCCCATTTGTTGGTTTAAACGAAGTACAATTCATAGAGCAGATTTCTAGACACGCAGCAGGCACTTGGAAAATACGTGCTGTCTGAAGGGACCTGTGCTGTATTGAAGAAGTACCTTGTTTCCATGGAAATGCTCTTAGCTTTGTGCTCAACCTCCCGTCTCCTCGAGGTGCCACGTGAGCACACAAGTGTCCCTAACTAGTCAAGAGGCCCGGACCTGGACTTAGCAGCTCATTTGCAAAATTTTATCCCATGTCACAAACTTCCTCTAAAATTTTTGATTTAACACATCTCCAACCTTCTCTTCGTCCACAGAATCTGAAAGATTATGCTAAATTTGGTGTCTAAATCATTTCACTTTTGCTATTTATGTTCATTTCCAGAACATTTTGCAGTGAATCCCTTTGAAGTTAACCCTCAGTGAGACAGTTGTCAAGGGATGTGTTGTGAACTTATATTCAAAGGAGATAGGAAAGGTGTAAGAGAGAAGTCTGAGATAAGAAGAAATCAACGTGAGAAAAGTGAAGTCCATCTCAGAACTTTTTCACTTATGTCTGTGAAGTGCTATAGACTGAAGCTTTGTGTCCCCTCAAAATTCATATATTGAAACCTAACCCCAAAGTGATGGTATTTGAAGGTAAGCCCTTTAGGAGGTGATTAGGTCTCAAGTGTGGAACCCTTATGAATAGGATTAGTGCCCTTTTATAAAAGAGACCCCAGGAAGCTCCCTGCCCTTTCCACTCTGTGAAGACACAGCAAGAAGACAGCTGTCTATGAACCACACCAGCCCTCACCAGACACCAAATCTGTAGGTGCCTTGATCTTAGAGGTCTAGCCCCCAGAACTGTGAGAAATAAGTTTATGTTGTTTATAAACCACCCAGTCTATGGTATTTTTGTTATAGCAGCCTGAATGGACAGAGACACTAGGGAATTAAGTTAGATAATCTATGCACTTGTGTTAGTGGCACAATACTTATCAGGTAGTTCAATAAATTGTAGCCCTGCTGCTGCTGATGATAGTTAATGTTACAAAACAGAAATGCCTGAATTTCGTATTATTTTCTGAAATATTTTATTAGTCAAAGTTTCTGAGCATTTAAAACTGTAACCGCCATACCCTTGAAAAATGTTCAAGAGAACATCCAATACTCAAGCATTATTAAAGAGCATAATGTCCTCATCAGCTTTCAAGTCTAGGGCACCCCATCTATATTATAGGTGCCAGTGGATTTTGCCTGATTTTGTGATTGCTATCATTGTGACAAAATCTGGAAAACTAGGACTGCATGCATGTGTGTGTGTGTGTGTGTGTGTGCGTGCTGTATGTGTGTGTGTGCATTGATGGCAATGATGATCAGTGTCACAGCATGAAGTAGATGTCACTGTGGAAGGCGGATGATACCTGGGGTGCTTCCCTGTTGTCTGGCAGGCAGTCTTATCTTATCTACAGCTGCCAGTGTATTAACTACAGCAGACCCACAAACCACCCATGGGAGAGCCAGGTTGTATAGAGCTCAGTTTGGTAAACTACAAATCTGATTTTTAAGGTACCTAATTCCAGTGAGAATTGTAGGGAGCATTGCCTTTAATTTATTCTTTGGAAAATACATAGATTTACTAATCACTTAGACTTTAAAAATTGTTATAACTTAATGTCAATGTATAAATGTACATTCTCTGTTAGCGTATGCTAGTTCATTGATACAGTTTCCTTTTTGGTAAAGGATTTGGTAATATCTAATGGTAACTTTTATAGTTACTTCCATTCATTGTCAACCCACATTGTGCATCAGGTGTGTGCTTGATGGAAATGACACAATGGTGGGCACATTATAGGAAGTGCCTGTTTTCAGAGGCTATTGGAGGAAATGGACAGATAATTAATGGGCTGTGATAGGAGAGTACTATGATGGAGGACGACGGAGGCATAATATGTCTTTTAGATTTTCTCGAATTTGTTAATTCATTTCTTGCTCAACTTGTCTCTCTCAGGGGATGTGAAGAGACGATTTATTGCTGGCTGCTATATTACTCTGAGTTTTAGCATTTCATTAAAGTCAAGCTTTAAAGTTTTGTGTTTCAAAGGCAAAAAAAAGTTAATATAGTAAGGACCTGTTTTCCTAAAGTTAAAATTCAAATATATATATATTCAATGAACTGTAATATTATATTTTATATATGTGTGTGTGTGTGTGTGTATATATATATATATATACACACACACATATATATAAAAGTTCTTAGAACTTTCCCCTTAAGAAATAGTTACCAAAAAGTTTTCAAAAACAAATGGGCAAAGATAATGTCAATTTTGAGGTAGTTACATTTTTTATCTTATTTACCTGTAGGAATAGTCTGTCTAACTTCAGGTAGAGAAAAACAATATCATTTGGAAATACACAGATATTTTACTCTCTTTGGAAAAATAGTCTTTCCTCCATTTAGAAATTATTTTATATTTAAGCTCTGTAAAAGTTTTCTTCCTCTCAAAGCTCAGATACAGTCTATCATAATCTGAGATACTTAAAACCACTTCTTAGGAATCAAATATCATCTGTCCTAGAAGGAATAAAATTTACATTACCTTAAGAAATCATAATGGTTCCCTGCCAACCCCACTGGGAGTTTGTAAAGGTGGACCCTTGGATTATTTTTCAGCACTGCTCTGCTCTGGCTGTGTAACATACTGCCAGCAAGGCTGGATGGCCTCTGTAGAAAGAACGAAGAGAGCTAGCAAAAGTGGCCCTTGTAGGTCACCAGATCAGCATTCTCCAGAGACGGAGATTGGGGCAGTTTGGGGAGGCACAGCCTTAAGAAAGTACTGGACTTCAACCCCTGCACATGACCCTCAGGGAGCGTGGCTGGGACAGAACCATTGTGGCTACTCTTATGTCTTTTCTAAACATGGTACAATCCCAAGGTGCACTTTGAATCGTAATGCCAAAGAGTAACAGTTCTCAATATGTGGCCCTGGATCTGCAAGTCAGAAGTATTTTCAGAATAATGCTAACGTGTTATTTGTCTTCTTCACTATTTTGATATTTGCTGTGACGAGTAAAACTACCGATGCCGCAGCACAAATCATGGCCTGGGTTACAGTTGCACTCAAATTGTTTAAGTATTGTACTACATTCCTCCTTGCACATACTCACAGGGAAAAAAATAAGAATGTCCTTTATGTAGCCATAAAAGTATTGATTTTATTAAATCTCAACCCTTTACCGCATGACTTAATATTCTGTGTGAAGAATTGGGAAGTTCACATAAAGTACTTCAGCAACGTACACCAGGAAGACTGTTAGCTCAAAGAGAAGCAAGTTGAATTATCTGGGTTTTTTTTCATGGAACATAACTTTTAGTTAAAATAACTAAATGGTTAGGAAAACTATGATGATTCAGACTATAGATATTTAGATGACATATTCTTAAAAAAGAACCAAGGTGAGCCTGTCACTTCAAGGGAAATAACTGACAGTATTGGTTCAGTGGTAAAATTTGAACGTTGGAGCAAAAATTAAAATTCTGGAAAACTTCTATCCAACATTGTATGCTTGAAAGCTTCCCAATATTTAAAGATTCTTCTGATGAGATCAGTGATGATACTCACAATTATTATTTTTTGATATTGTATATTGAAATGTGTCAACATTTAGAAGATCTGCATAATTCAGTGAACCGATGCTCTATAGATGACTAATGCATGATATTACAAAAGTCATGCATCTGTAACAGATCTATTCAAAGTTTAAGCAGAACTTTGAACAATGGATTTTAATGTAATAGGGTATGAAAAGATCATTGCAGCTAACCTTCAAGAAACTACCAAAGAAGAATATTCATAATCACCTGTCAAGACTGTTAAAACCCTCCTTCCTTTTCCCACTACCTATGTGTGAAGCCACTCTGTCTTGGCATACTTCCACCAAAACTGCATGTCACAGCAGCCTGAATGTAGCAGCAGATATGAGACTTGACTGCCTTCTATTAAGGCAGAGATGACAATGGAAAACATGTCACTCTTCTCACCATTTTTTTGTTTTAAAAAAATACAGTTATTTTTATTTGAAATGTTTACTTATATTAACATATAATGGGTTGCTATTTCATGTTTTAAATTATTAATAAATAAATATTTCAGAATCTTTTAAAATTTCTGCCACACTAAATATCAGTAGTTATAAGTCACATAGACAAAGGCTCTTTGAGGTCCTCAATAATTTGTAAGAGTGTAGAAAGGAGTCCTGAGATTTAAAAATTTAAGACAGTAAGGCATCAGAGGCAGGTGCCTCTGGAATGGAGGGAGAAAGGTGAGATTGGGGGCCACTCAGACCACTATGCCTGCTTCTATCACAGCAGATTTACTGGTGACTATGCTTCATCTGGGATTCTATGTAAAATCCCATTGGAAGAATCCATTCCACGTCAATGTAAAATTTAGAAATATAGTCCTCGGAGCAGAGAAATTCAGAGATAGAAAAAAATCAGTTCTTGATTTCACTTGCCATGTCAAACAAAAACCATGAGTCTAATTGTTATACCCACCTCTTAAGGGCAGTATGAGGTTTACATGAGTCAATGTTTGTAATACGCTTAGAACATTCTTGTCACTACCAAGTTTATATAAGTGCTCGTTCAAACAAAAAGAAATAAACAGCCGCAAGTGATGGCCTATTTGCAGATTACATTGCTAGGCAGGGAACTAGGCTGATGTGACTCTTGACCCCAGAGATTCAGGAAGTTTGTCCCACTCAGGTTCAGGGAGGACACCTTTAGATTTCTGGGTTCCAATGGGCATTCTCTGTAAATGTCCCATTTCCCAAACATAGTGAAATATAAAGATTATAAAAGGCCAAGCTGATCAACTGGCAGGCACACAAGGAATTAATGGCCCTGACCCTCCAGTTTGGGTGGGTGGGTTCCCTCAAGAGCCCTAAGCCTATTTAGAAACTAAAAATGACTCAGCTTCCAATACAGAAACCTATTTCCACTCACATCTCCAAAAGCAAAATTTGTTGGTAGGGTCTTTGGCTTCCCATTTGGCTGAGTCATTCCTTCCTCAAGCAATGAGTGTTTACTATGGAGATACAAAGAAAATGACACTGCTTTTTCTTATAAGAAACTCCTACTCTCATAGTGCAGATCTCAATATGTATGTCCAACTCCAAGATGAACATGAGAGGCAGAGCAGGGATGTTGGAACCCCAGAGACTTACCTTAAAGCCAGCTCTAACAATTTTTTTTAGCTGTGTGACCATAAACAAGTTATTTACCATTTTAAACATGGGATGGAGACTTGGTAGTGTTCTGACACTTCAGGAAAAGGAAATGAATAAAGAGATTGAAAGCTCAGGAGGGAACAGTGTGTCAGGGAGCCACCTGGAGTCAACTGCAAAAAATGTATAGGATATAGGTTAGGATTTAGGGTAAGATCAAGTTTAAGGTAACCTTGAACTTTGAGATAACCATCTGCATTTTGCTTCGAAGCAGAGTGATCATTAAACTGAGTCACTTCTTAAAATATTTGAGTGAAAGTGACGTGTCACCTAAAGGTATGAAAGAGCCCCGAGGGCAAGGATTCTGCAGTTGCCGATTGCCCCAGTACCAGGGAATTCAGACAAATGTCTTTGGCAACAGCCCGCTGAATACAAACATCCTCAGTGAGGTATTGCCAGTGACACTGCCTTGTAAACTGACTCTGTTATAAGAATATTAAGATGCTAATACTACTACCGCTCTTATAGTAGTAAGAGCAGTCTGTGGCCACTTCAAGTTAAGTATTTTACGCATGGTGAGCACCCAGTCCTGGAACATTCCAATGGACACAGGATGCAAGTTGCTCCTAACCAGTGCATTTTCTATCCTTCCGCACCCAACTGAAACCACCGCAACAAATCCATACCATCCTTGGTTTTGGAAATCACTCTTATTAGAGTGAATTAATGAGTGCTAAATCTGATCTAACGAAATTTAGCTAATTTCCAAGATTAGAATTTGTTTGGAAAGTTGGCAAAATTACAAAGAATCTCTTTTATCTAGTCCCTTGTGATATTCAGTGAAATTTTGTTACACTATTGTTTGCTGTAAAAATCCTCTTCACATATTTTTGTGAACTAGATATTTTAGAATGTGAATTAAAATTGGTTCTTGGTATGATGTGATAGCAGTAAAGACTGAAATAAACAAAATCCCTTTAATAAGTTGAAATTTAAAATTGTAAATGTCCCCTTGATTCAGGAAGGTAACACTGTCAGTGCTATTCTGAAGCATAACGAGTTGCCCTGGAGTTGGAAGCCTTGATGAGGCACTTTTACATACATGCAGGCACCAAGACACAGCTTTCTCCCCACTAATGGCTTAGAAAGGGCTTCAGAGAGAGTCCTGGTAATCAGGGTTGACATTGTGAATTGATGGCTGATGGAGTGTAAGGGCCAAGGTACAGAGTGATTTCAGGGACTTTTAATGAGACTTGGGAGGTGATCAGGACACACAGTCAATCACACGATAAATGCCAATATTCCCCCATTCCATCTATTCCCCGAGAGGGCCCCTGAGCAAAATAAAAATGATAAGATAAAATAAAATAAAATCAGACACAAAGAATCCTTAATAGAATTTTCTCTATGGAGAGTGAGTCTTTCATAAAATTGTTTTATTGTCCATTTTTTTGTGTTCATGTGTACAAAAAGAAAACAAAACTAATAGCAAGATCTCGATATTTCTGAGTTTTTTTTTTTTTTTTAAGTTTTGTGATTTAAGAAGAAGAAAGCAAACAGAAATGCCTTGCAAAGGCAACTTTGGAATCTACACAGACATCTCTAATTTGTATTATTGTATCAATCTAATTTCAGGGGTCCTCAAATATAAACTTACAAATTGCTCTCAACCCTTCCAACCTAAAATAGAAGAAAATGTTATAATCTCTAGGTAGAAAAACTTGCTTCATTTTAAAGCCAAAGAGGCTAAATATTTTATTTAAAAAAAAATTCTGAAATAAAAATAGATCCGACCTTTGAAGGGAAAACTGTCTTGTCTTCAAATCTGACTTTCATTAAAATAAAAATAAAAATATGATAAAAAAAAAGAATATCCCAGAATAGCCTCTTCTCAAGTTAAAAATACAGAACCACATCAAATTATTTCTGGAAGCAGCCAAAAAGGAAAAAGAGGATGAAGTTCAAATATAATATACTGCCATTTCTTATTGTAGTTGGAGTTTTTATAAAACTCTTGCAAATCTTTTGGCGTATTAAACTAACTGGACTCAGTAATACTCATATCAGCTATAATAATAAATATCCTTTGCCCCTCCCTGCCTATTTAATTATGTAAAAATTATCTTCGTCCACCTTTCCTTTCTTTTAAATTTTCACTAGGGTCCCTTTGGGAAATAAGTAATATATATTAGAGAGCCTGGGATTCACCAATTTTTAAATTCCTCGCCTGCCTAAGACGACCTGTCTCTCAATCCTAATCCTTCCTGATGCTCCCCAATTACACACACACACACAAACCCAAGGGTGAACTTGTGCACCTTTGCTCCTATAGTTCTGTGTTGAAAATCCTCCTCTCCCCTGTCCTTTGGGTGAAATTCATCCGTTTTTCAAAACCTCAGCATAAGGTAGAGAGAGGGTCTCCCACCCTCCTTCCTCTAGGGGAGAGGTGGCTTTGTCCTCTTCTGTGCTCTCTCTTCTGGAAATACTTCCCTGTGAGCAAGGGGCTTGGGTTACTCCACGTGTATCCTCACCTCCTTCTGGGTTGCCTGCTGGGCCAACTTGGAAGCAAAAAGCTCCCTTCTCAGACACCTTTGTTCCAGGGCTCTGGAAGTGGTCAGAATGCTTCCAGATGCATCTGGGCAGTGCAGGTCCATGTTCTATCATGTTTTCATCTTAACTTTGTAAAAGCCATCTTGTCTAGCATAGTGGAAAGAGGGTGGCCTTAGGAGTCAGGCAGACCTGGGTTATGTGACCTTAGTGCTCAAGTCATGGGACCTTGCTGAACCTCAGACTCCTCATTCAACTCCGGAGAGCACTGGGGGATTAAATGAGGCTGTATGCAAAATGCCTGGACAGTAGTCATCAGTGAAGATCACTGCTTTCTCTTTGTCTCCCTTCTGTGCATAAACATTCTGAGTGAGGCAGATAGGATGGATTCACCGCTGGATTTAGGTTCTAAGCAGATTACCATTGTGTTAAACCACTATGTTGTAGAATTTACGTCTTAACTATCCTAAAAGCTCATCAATTTAATGTCTTTCTTTAAAAATTATAGGTTTGGCCCCAGAAACTTTACTTTAGGAAGCTAATTAAGGAAATAAGTAGAAATAAAGATATATGTGAGAGTTTTATTTTATTTTAATTATAATAGTGAAATATTAGAATCACCCAGGAGTAGAGAGGTTAATTAAATTATTGTATATCCACTCAGTGGATTGTTGCACAGTACTAAAATGGTGTATTGAAACTTCTTAATGACAGGAAATCATTCATGATTTAGTAACATTCATACAATGTACATTGAATCCACACATAATAAAAATATCACGTAAAATAAACTGAATGCAAAGCTGTTTAAATAGCAATATAATATCAATTATCTTAACGCACCCATATATATGTGTAGAAGAACGTATAGAAGTAAACACAAAAAAATGTTAATAGTGGTCAGCTCTCGGTCGCTATAGCAACCAGCCCTTCTACCTTGGTAAGGGAATTATGAGGGATTTATATTTTATTCTTTTACAGTTTACTTGTTTTTTCAGAATTTTCACACTGTGCCAAATTATATTTGTGATAAAAGTCATTTAAAAAAACCTTATAAAAATGAAAATATGGATTTCTATATACTGTGATGTTTAAATATATGCTGATAAACATATAAATTTAATAACATTTTTCTTGAGCTAGAGTTTTCTTTGTATTTTTTCCATAAGTTCCCAAGGGCTTGGAATATGTCTTTTCATGTTTAAATTCCAGCTCACTTCTTGGTAGAAATTCATTCATTTTTCACTTTTCTTATAACTAATGTTTACTGAGTGCCACTCTGTGCCAGATGGTACCCGCTTCGGTCCTGAAAGATCCTGGGTTGCTGAGGAGTGGATACCAGTTCTCTGGGTGTGGCTTTCAGAAATGGGCAAGACTGGGACATCAGTGTATTCTCTCTGCTGTGCTCCTCTGACTTTGAACTCTTCAGATTTGAGGTCTTCTAAACCTTTCATCCAAGAAGACTCTGCTGGTCTCCATGTCAGTTGGCATGGAGAACCACCCGCCAACGTGCACACAGTGTGCATTAAATGCAGGATTACCTTGGACATAAGGAAACAGAGTCGAGTGACGTTCAGCCCATGCGCTCATGTTCAATTCTGTACATATTTTTCATCTCATCTCTCTTTGTACTCCTTGTTTAGGGGGTGGTAGATTTTACTATCTTCTGAATGTTTGTATTTTTAAAATATTTTTTCATGATTAAACATCGAATCGATACTATCTCAAGAACAGAAGCTTCTGGCCATGCTTATTGTATATGGGCTGACTTTGTCTTTTCACCAGTGCCTCCTTTTAAAGAACCTTGCTGAGTCATAACCATTGCTTCTGAAGTTATATTCCCTATGATGTTGCTATTCGGTCCTTTGTGGGAAGCATCTCTTTAGCCGCATATCATAGAGCTTGGCAGGAGCCAAGGGAAGAAGCTCAGGGTTCACAGTGGACCCAGAGGTTTCTCTGTCTCACATGTGGCTGCCCTTTCCCCCACTGAATCATAGATGCATCGCCCATTCTCCATCCTTGAATTTCGGGTGTTGTAAGAATTTGCAGTGTTACAAGAATTTGTGTTTTATCCTTCGTTGTGACTCTGACGGATACTTACATTCATGTGATTATTATTTTTTAAGTTTTTTGGGGGTAATTTCTTACAAAACAGTTGCCAGTTCATGTTGTATAGGAGTATTATCTTCTAATCCACTTGTTCTATAACTATGTAAAAATACATTTCGTTTTAGGAAGGTATGGCTTATAGATGAACCTCTGATCTGGTCATCTAAGGGTTCTTTTGTAGGTGTTTGCATTTTCCAAATATTTATCAAATGTTCCTTTTTAACCCACACTAGGATAGTTAATGATTTTTAGTCTTGATAAATGTTATAACTTTTTATCGCTTACAGGCTTTTTTAAATAGTAGTGTTAATAGGATTACATGTTCAAGAAGCACAGAGCACTGGTTGATCAGGAATTCCTCTCCTTTATTCACCGTTCCAGTATGAGATTTGAGAAATGTATCGAATATTTGATAAGGATGCGTAGAATAACCACGGAGATAATGGGTGGAATCAAACAATACTTCTGAAAAGAGTGATGAAGTGAAGACTTGTGCTCAGGTGATTGTTTAATATGTATTAGTTCCCACAGCCCAGACCCACTTCTCCTTTGCACACCTGCTACTCCCCTGGAGGGGGAGAACGAAGGGACTAGTCAAAATTCCTTTCATCTGAGGAGAATCCAGGGTCACATTTCAACGCCTAGTATATGCAAATTGTATTAACATACTATACTCAAAATGACATTATGGAGCTAACCATTCTTCACAATTTTATGATAAGGAACTTCAATAAAAGCAATGGAAGGGTATACTTCTCCCAATATTGTCTGTAAGCAAGCATTTTTTTTAAAATGTCTTTATTGGAGTATAACTGCTTTACAATGGTGTGTTAGTTTCTGCTGTATGACAAAGTGAATCAGCTATACATATACATATATCCCCGTATCTCCTCCCTCGTGCGTCTCCCTCCCTCCCACCCTCCCCATCCCACCCCTCTGCAAGCATTTCTTGAATGAACGTGCCTGGTGCTATATGGGCTGCAGTGCGGGATGCCCACAGACGCCAGTTCATAAGATGCGTGCGGTCTGGAGATGTCCTGTGGTTGACGTTGTACTTGCTCTCACGCTTGCCTAGAGGAAGCTCCGTAGTCCAATAAAGATGTTAAAAAAAAAAAAAGTGTTTGCCCCCAAAGGAAGGAAAATTAGAATGCTTTGTAGTTGTACTTTCAAATCACTTGCAGACACATTATCTCGTTTGATTAGGCTGAGTTGAGGGTTCTTTCATGTTCTCACTGATCTGTGCTGTTTGCTCATAATTTGTATTAATAACTGTGACATTCTTATTCCAAGAGGAGGTGGGCACACTGCCTAAAACTCAGCTTCCCTCAAGATTTCTGTGTTTTGTGTTTAGGCACCCATATACTTTTAAATACGGAATTGGCTTCTTTATTTAAAGCTCATCCGAAGGGGTAAATGAACATCAATATCCATTCTGGTACCCACGAGGTCTCCCCAGGGTGGGAGCCTCTATATATGGGTGAACACCGCTTACATGGCAGTGGCTGTAGAGGGGACTAGAGCTCCATGGAGGGTGTCCCAGACTCCAGTGATTTCACGCACCGAACTCATTAAATAAACATTACTCATTATATTAAACGAACTCATTATATTAAACGTTATATATCTTGACATCTTTTTTCATAATAAAGCTATTCTCTTAGGAGAAGCTGTCTCCCCACCTCTCCTTCCTTGCAAAGAAGTGTAGGTGGTTTGCTCACTTTTATATTAACCTCGTTGTACAGGAGATGGGCAGAGGATGAGCGGCTTTGAGAAGCTGTTGTAGGTTCGGTTGTGTCCCCCAGATGATATATGAGAGCCTTCACCCCCAGTAATTCAGAATGTGACCTTATCTGGAAATAGATCATTACAGATATAATTAAATTAAGATGAGATAAGACTGGAGTACGGTGGCCCCTTAATTCAATATGACTGGTGTCCTTATAAGAAGAGGGAAATTTGGACACAGACACGGAGGGAACATGGCCATGTGAAGACAGAAATAGAGGTTGGAACTATGTGAACATAAGCTAAGGAATGCCCCGGGCTACCAGAAGCTGGAAGAGGCAAGGAAGGACCCCTGCCTAGAGGCTTTTGAGGAAGTATGGCCCTGCCAGCAACTTGGATTCATACTTCTGGCCTCCAGAAATGTGAGTGAAGACATTTCTGTGGTTTAAACCACCCAGTTTGTGTTTTTTTAATGTACTTTTTATGGCAGCCCTAAGAAACTAGTACAGATGCCATATTGAAAGATGAAGCCAAAGGCAAAAAACAAAACAAGTTTCACTGGCAGTCAACTCTCCAAAGACCTTGCATCTTCTCACCATGAATTATTCAAGTCTTTTTTTGTGTGTGCGTACCTGTCAGTTTGAAAACCAAGATTGTCATCTCTTGGTTGGCTATTACAGATCCTTCTAAAATTGTTTCTGTCTAACAGATGACTGACAGACTCCATGTTCTCTACTTCTGTGCAGTGGAGGAAAAAAAGAACAAAAATTGAGCTTTCGACTGAATATTGAGATTAGGCTCCCACCCCTGCTGAGAGGGTCTCAATATGAAACTGGGCAAGAGAAGTCAAAGGAAACTCGATTAAGCAAAGCTAAACTGAGACAGCATCATTCTCTCCCTCCCACGTCCAGACAACTTCCTCTCCAGGAGGTTTCCTAGGGACAGGAGGTAGAGTCACATGATGAACAGGATACAGTCGGGGTTTATTCTCAGTGATGTGTACTAATGATCCTGGCCACACGGTCTGTCCTCCTCTGAGGCTACCTTTATTCTCACATACCCTCCTCAGCTGCACACACGTTCTCTTACTTCCATAATCTTGCAAAATCTCTGTCCTCGAGTTTTCTCTTACACGATGAGTGAGCATTGTGATAATGTGTATGGTGGCCATTGAATAGGAAACAGTGCAGGCAGCAAAGCTGATGCATGTACATAAAGAAGATATTTCGGGGAGTGTGTATCCATCCAGTGATTATAACAGGATGTATTGATATTTTCTTTTTAGAACAAGAATTAAGGGTATGCTTTGTAACTCCATTCATTAATCTAAGTCAGTTGCGTCTATGTTTCTCCAGCTAAGCTTTTCGTGGTTGGATGCTTGCCAGCTAGGTTCATATGGTTACAATGACTGGGGAATTTAACAAAGAATTTTGTAAATATATCTGGAAAGTATTAATGCTAAGGGATCTAGGATGGGAATTCAGCATCGATTTTGTATAATCTTTCATAGAATTTGTTATATACAGTGAATATGTCTGGAATGGGCCAGAAAAAGTGGTGCCCACCAATCAGATGTCTTTTTTATGACATTAGCTTTTTCGTTATGGCCCTCATTTGTGCTATTTCACTTCATAAAATATTGGTTATTTTAAAAGGATATTCTCTAATTA
Source organism: Delphinus delphis (assembly GCF_949987515.2). NCBI lineage: Eukaryota > Metazoa > Chordata > Mammalia > Artiodactyla > Delphinidae > Delphinus > Delphinus delphis. Next base: position 5,097,358 of record NC_082686.1, read on the forward strand.
AATTTTAATATCAAGAAATGAAAGAAAGATGGCTTCAATGCTAGACATTTATAATGACCTTATTACATCCTTGCTCATATGACAAGTTGAAGTTTTCTCAGCATGATATGAGAGTAATTTATCAGGAGATATCAAAATGAGTAAAATGTATGTTGTAGAAAACCCTTTTGTACTCTGTCTCAAGAAGAGAGCAAATTATCTTGAAACACAAGGAATTTTTATTCATCCTTTCCAAAGGAATATCCTACTTTTATTACATACATGTTGAATTATATTGAAGGAAAGAGTATATTTACCGTGTTGTATGGGATTTCTGAATGGTGCAAGATATTCCACTGTACACTGTAGTTACTGTGAGAATCGCTTAGATAAGCCAGTAGAAAACGGATATGTTCCACGTAGAATTTGAAGACAATTATTAGGTGGGAAAATGTGGGGGAAAAAATGTAGGGAATTTCTTTCAAAGCAAGATTTGCTTACTGTAGAGCACTGAATTCATGCAAGCATACCACAGTACTTCATTTGCATTGGAATGCATTCTAATAGGTCTTAAAATGGCCTTTATTCCCATGGTTTTGTGTGATGGTTCAATAAAGTAAAGACTCTAAGACCCCTCTGTAAACTGTAAAGTATATGGTCTGGATTTTCAGATAGTAAGGAGGTGCCTGCTAGATGAAGGTCTCGGTGAAATGGAAGTTGTGGATCACTACCATCAGTGTACTAAAGAGACTGCTTTCCTTCAGGAACAACACAGGACCTCAGAATACCCTGCCTCGTATGACACCCCTCCCAGGGTTCTTAAACACTATTGTGGTCCAGTGTTCCTGATACACCTTACTTTTTATGTCTATAGTACTGGTCACTATAATGATGACCACTTTGTACGGTCATTATTTGCGTAGAGTTGTGCATTCATACCGATTTCTTTGCTCATCCTTGAGTATACTTGCCTTTCCTGAAGCACATCCTTTAGTTCCAGGAGATGCCTCTTATTGGCAGACTCTCTCAGTTTTTAATCAAATTCTAGCAAATTTTCGGATATTTTCCTCCAAATATCGCTTATCTACCGTTTTTTCTCCTCTCTCTTTCTGGAATTGTAATAAGCCATATGATCTCCTCCATCCCTCCTCTAAATCTCTTTATTCTTTCGTATTTATATTTCTTTTTCTCTTTAGGCACTAATCTGGGTAGTAATTTCATCAGATTTATTTTACCGTATATTAATCTCCCCAACTGTGTCTAATCTAAATATTTATATCAAAGATTATGTTTTGCATTTCTGGACATTCTATTTCATTCTTTCGCTAATTTATCTGTCTCTTTTGACACCAGTCTGTTGCTCTATCTCATTCTTTTTTTTTTTTTTTTTTTTTTTTTTTGCGGTATGTGGGCCTCTCACTGCTGTGGCCTCTCCCGTGGCGGAGCACAGGCTCTGGACACGCAGGCTCAGTGGCCATGGCTCATGGGCGCAGCTGCTCCGCGGCACGTGGGATCTTCCCGGACTGGGGCACGAACCCATGTCCCCTGCATCGGCAGGAGGACTCTCAACCACTGTGCCACCAGGGAATCCCCACTCTATCTCATTCTTGATTCAGTTTTATATTTCTGCAAACATTTCAAAAATACTTCTTGAGTAATCTATATTCAGTTACTCCATTATCTGAGATCTAATCGTTTCTTCTGACTCTTAGGGTAAATTTTTCCCCAGTATGTTCAGTGGTTTTGGACTGGGGGCTCAGGACTTGAAAGAAGGAGTTGGGCTTCATCTGTAAACATCCTGGTGGCTCAGTCCTCCAGGGAAAATGTACCTTTGCTTCTGCCAGATGCTCTTGGAAACTGGGTCATTATATGTTAATTTCTTGGTGTGAGGTTTCTTAGACCCTGCAGAAGGTAAAGCCAAACACCAACCTGAGCAAGCCTAGGGCTATGGTTAGACATAATTTTTACCCAAAGCTCAGGCAGGAACAAGCAAGGGTGTTTGCTAAGAATTTTTTTTTTGTCCATCACTTCAGTGAGTTTGTAGTTTTCTGCAGGGGTTTCCTCAACTTGCATAGGACTAAAGTCTTCTCTTTCTTTCCTCATTTCTCCCTTGAAGAGAAATGTCCCACAGCATCTGCGAGCTCTTTGCTCTAAGTGTTCACTTCCCTCTCCATTTCTAGAACCCTAAGGCTTTTCCTCACTTGAGAACTCTGCTGTTCATGTAAATGTGTGTTTATTATATTTACCCAGAATTGAAGTTTCTTATACTAGGAAGTATTTCATAATAATTAACCTTTTATATCATCAGAAAAGGAAGTTGCTACAACACACATTGACTTATGACCATATTCAACTATTTGGGAAAACAGGGGAAAATAAGGTTCCAAATAATAGACCATATTTTTATGACAGAAATGCCCAAAAATCAATCCAGGAAGGAATTTTATCTCAATATTCTAAAAGAAAATTCATTAGATGGTTGTATGATAAAAAAGCAATTAAAATAATAATGAATAAGAAATATATGTGGGGAAATTTGCTGGCGGTCCAGTGGTTGGGACTCCGTGCTTCCATGGCAGGGGGCACAGATTCAGTCCCTGGTCAGGGAACTAAGATCCCACATGCTGTGCCGTGCGGCCAAAAAAAAAAAAAAGAAAAGAAAAATGTGGAACAGAGAATAATAACTGCTCCCACTTTAAACTGCAAAGTAATTTGACAGGGTACCATTGAGAAATAGAATTCTGCTAATCACTAGTTTCTATCACAGCCTAAGAAGTAAACATAGGAATTGGTTATAGATTAATAAAGTAAAAACTGTCATTAATGAGGAAGTATTGAGGTGATGCAAATTCCACAAGAATTCACTCTTTCATTTCTGAGAGCATTTTCTACACCACACATGTGTTCAGTCCTGTCCATCAGGCCAAGCCCCTGGGCTTTGGACAGACCAGCTGGGATGGCAGGCGGCCTCCCAACAGTGGCCAGGCGTGGGCAGCAGCTTGGATGCCCAGCCAGGGAGTCCTCGGCACCACGCCAGTCCTTCTGCTGTGGATAACACTCATTCATGTTCACAGTAAGTCTCAGAAACAGCCTTTAAAATTGCCTTCAACCAAAGTCTCAGAATCTGAAAATCTGCAGACTTAAGGTCCTATATGTGTTTTCCTTTTAATTTTCTCAAGGAGGTTGCAAAACCCATGAAGAGTTGCTTTGCAATGAAAAATACTTATGTTTTATTCAAGAGTTTATCCCTTTTCAAAGGCCTTATTTCACTTATATTTGCCCGGGAGGCAGCCTGAGGCAAAATGAAATAAAAGCACCATGGTAAGATCCACAAGGCTGTGACACCGCAGCAGGTGCCTTAACGGAGCTTGGTATTGCTTTTATACAGTGATGTGCATTAACGCTTATCTGGGGCAGTCGTGGTGTGGTGAGGGCTAGATGCACCCTGAACTTGTTACTGCTGACAACATGGAAAGGGACTCTGCTGTTTAAGGCTCTGAGGCTGATACTGACAGCAATACCCCATCAGCCCAAAGAGGCTCCCTGCCCCAGGCTGTGAATAATTTTACTCTCTTTTTTTATACTTAGAATTATTTCATTACTTAGAATGATTCAAGTTCATTTTTCTGATGAAGATTTATCAATCTTTTAAATGGATATTATGTTTTTGAAGGAAAGACAAAGCTGCAGTTAGGAGGAAGAGGCATTGCAAAACCAGCAGCCTGCACTCTAACCCAATCTTCATCAGTCTCATGAACACCAGTAACCCAGCCAGAACAGTGACCGAGGTGTGCCAAACCAGGCTGTCAAGAAGTGCATAGCACTGCAGAGTATCCAGGAAAACTGAAAACACAAAACATCTTACCCCAATAATTACGTATCTAGGTAGACACGTTAGTGAGACTCTCACACGTGTGCTGAGGAAAACTTGTCAAAGTTTGGGAAAACTTTTTTGGTAATAGTGGACTATTGACGTCAATCTTAAAGTCCATCAGTAATGGAATGAATGGATTCATTCCTTCATTTGACAGATATTTAATGAATAACTGCTATGTATGTGTCTTGCACTGTTCTGGGTGCTAGGGATAGAGCAATGAAAAAAAAAAAACGAGAAAAACTCATACCTTGATGAAGCAGCATTGCGGTGGTTAGCCTGAGATATATTTACACAATATGACACTATATTTCCATTAGAAAGAATGGACTAGATTTCTCTATAGCAACATGGAGAGAGCTTAAGAACACATATGTTAGGTGGGAAAAGCAAGTTGTTCCATAATAAATAGTAAGCCATTTATGTAAATTTGAAAAAACAAAGACAACACAGAACCATATGGATGCATATATGTGTGTGTGGTAGAATAAAAACTGTAAACTGGGAATATATACACTTAATTCCTGGTAACAGTGGCTTGTTAGGAGAAAAAGGAGAGGGGACAAAGCAAAGAGAGGAATTTACCTTTCTCTGTAGAGTTCTTTCATTAAAATAAAAAATAACAGTGTTAACAACGATCAATTCTGTGTGTTGGCTACACAGATTAGTATTTTATGTCTGTGTAAGTGGTTTATGCTTTTTCAATTAAATGAAATATGGAAGGAGGAGGAGGGACAGAGGAAGGAGAAGAGGACCAGTGAGGACGCGATGGAAGAAAATAAATCATGATGAGGCCAGAACTTCCTCTAAAGGACTGGTTCCTGAGGAACCCGAGAGATCCCTGGTTGCAAGGCTGAGTGGATCCCCCCAGGATCTCCCTGCCTTGGGCTCCTGCTGCCGGGACGGCTTCCCCCGTCAGTCCTCTGTCTTGCTGTCCAGTTTGGGCGCCGTCTTTCACATCTTCCTGTTCTGTACTCAGCAGCATCCCCGACTCAGCCACCACTGCTTGACCTCTGCTGCTCTGGGGTTCACCTGTTGCCTCACAATCTGAAACTCATCTGTACTATCCTGGCAGCAACCCCTGACCTCCTGGGACCCCTGTTTTACCTTCAGGATTTCAGGGTGTCACACACACAGCCCCTCCACCGAGGACCTCTCCTCTGCTCCCCAGCTGCCCCGTGGCTCGCAGCCTGGCCTTCTGTGAGTCCAGATCTCTCTGTACCAACATAAAGAGATGGTGCAGCCGATGACATGCCAGCTTCTTGTCCCCTGGTCATGCTGAGCATCTTCATCGTTCCTTCCGTTATAACCACCCATGGCTACCCCTTTCTTCAAGGAACAAGGTGTGACTCACCTCTTCTTGGAAGCATCACAAATACAGTGTCTCAAATGGTGGTCATTCATGAACCACCTTTGGGATTTCTGCCATCACTGAATACCACCCCACACTATTATCTATTTTGGTCCTTCACATGGCTCATGTTTTCTTAAAGCAATGTAATTATAAATTCTGGCCAGACGCAAGTGCCTTCCAAAGGCTCTAAGCCAGTGGCTTACTTTTCCTGTGTTATAAAGAAAAGAAAAAGGAGATCGACGAGTGTTGGAGAGATGTCAAGATAAATTATTGCCACAAAAAAGTGCTTAGAATCTTAGTGGAGGAGAGCTGGATGCTCGTAGCCGGTGGGCAGATAAATGGGACCCTCTGAGTCTTTCCCTTTGAGGGAATCAGAGGAATTGAGGAGACGTGTGCAGGGAACAAATTCTCTGGATGTGCTGTCATGGCATGTCTCTGGCGAATGTCATCAGCCTGCTTACCAATAGCAATTCCTGCCCCACCCTAATCGATTATAGAGATATTATTTTTCAGTCTTTGTTGACCTCAACACTTACGTATATCCAGCTGACACTATCTGTCCTGCTTTGTGTGGTTTGTACTTTTATTTTATGGTGTTTTCTTCCCCTGTAGCTAGAAATTAGCGTTTAGTGATGGAGTTACCTTCAACCCCATTACCAGCTCTGCATATCATGGGCAATTGCTATATGACTGTATTGGTAACGTTTTGTCGCGAAAGATACTGCTAGACAATGGATTTCATGATCAGCGAGATCTGGGGAAGACTTTTAGGAAATGGAGATGCTCTTACAGCAGAAAGCTCTGGGAAAAGGAAGCTGGCGTGAGAATTTCTACCCTATCTCATTGGGTCAGGCCATTTAAAACCAAGAGGTTCTGAGATTGGGGTGACAACAGGGGCTGGATAGAATAACATGACTTCTACCATGGGGTGGTTTTCTAAGTACATGCTTGCATACAGATTTGTGCTAATGACTCAGTAAACTCATCATAATCCCCTTAGACATCTTCATGTATCATCAGAAAACAGACACAATCCCAGACCTTCACATGATGTGGCTTGAAAAAGAAATCAGCTGCTTTGTCTGCCACTGTAGCTATAATGCAGCCATGCCTGTGACCTCAGAGACTTGTCAGTCTGCGTGCTTGAAGGGAAGCCTTTAAGAACCTCAAGTATATAAGGACTGTTAGACTTGCTCGGGCATGGGAAGCCTGGTCAAAAAATAGACAGATCTTCAGTGTGCTGAGCAGTGCTCTTCAAACATGTTTTACTCTGACTCGCCGTAAGAAATACAGAGTAAAAACAATACATTTTATATCGAGATCCAGTATGCACGTACATATACATAAACAAGTACGTGCACATCTACGTATACCAACACACACACAATCCCGTATGGGCACATAGGAACTAAAACAAAGCCTTCATAAAATACTGACCCCTACTCTTTGCCATGCACACTGAATCGTTCTATCTCCTCTATTTTATTTTTTTTAAATAAAGTTACAGTCCATGAAATTGATTTCGCAATCCATTCATAGGTCACTACCCACCATGTGAAAAACCATTACCCCACAATATTTAAGTGGCCTCCAAGTAGTGTCTATTTTTATCCTTAAGACTTCCTGTGTTTCTACTTTCTTTCCTATAACCGTATGTCGTCTGTTTCAGGCAGACTAACTTTATGATTAGTAGTCACTGTGTTTCACCAAGAAGCCCAGGGTCTTCAATTCCATTTGGGTCCCTAACATGATAAACAGAAAAAGCGCACTCATTTGGGATTGATGTGTCGTGCTTTGCTCTTCCTTCTTTGTCTTTTTTCTGTTTGAACATGTTGCTTTTTCATCAGCACACAGCCTGGACTAGAATAGATGGTCAACATGAAATACACAGTCCCTTCCAGCCTCAAAATCAGAAAGCTCTTGGGACAGGAAACAGCATTGATGCACCGCTTCTAAATATTAGTTAACCTGATACAACAAGCAGGCGGAATGATGTCCTTTTCCTTATCTTCCCTACATCTATAAGGGGCCACATTTAATCCTAGAAGTCCAAACTGTGTCACCAGGGACACCAGTGCCACACCCAAGGCTTCTCCTTCCCAGCCAAGACTCTCTTCTCCAGCTATTCAACTCCTCCCCAAAACACGGGAGTCACCTTTGACCCCGGCCCGTTTCTTCCTCCTGCAGCATCCAGGCCAGTTCTATGTCCTGTCAGCTCTATTTTCAAAATGCATCTTATTTCAGTTCCCTGAACATACCATAGTTTTTCCCACCTCAGGACTTTTGCACATTCTCTTTTTCGGTCCTCAGCCCCCCTCTTGCCATCTACTGTGCCTCATTTGAAACGCACCCTGCACAGACCTCTCAGACCCACTGTCTAAACAGCAATTCTCTATCTAGATTCAACCTTTTTGTCTTAATTCTCTCAAGAGCGCTTTTCACATTATGTAATTGTTTTTGTCTATTTACTCATTTTGTCTGTCTCCCCAACTGAAATACTTGCTCCTAGAGGTCAGGGGCCAAAACTGTTTTGTTCATCTTATAAATGAATAAATACAACTCAAGTTTTTATAAGATCTTTGGCTCTTAAAAAAAATCCTTACATAATTCCTTCAAAAAAAATCTATTCTTTCCCATGATTTATTCTTTTAAAGAAATAGGAATCTAATTAGAGGAAAGATTGATGACAGACTCGAATATCTGCTCAAGAGCACTGATCTGATCATTAACAGCCTAAATGGGGTAATTAGGTATACAGTCGGATTGCAGCATGTAGGCTTAAATTAGAAGTGTGTAATTGAGCCTCATTTCACTGCAGGAGAATCTCACTGAGAGAATTTTATTTACATAAGAAAAATGTCTTAGTGAGATTACTTTGGGAGAACTTAGACATATATCTGTCAGATCACTCCTTACTTACCAAGTCCAGCCCAGGGATGCTGGCTTACTCCTCACATCCCGTGTGTGGAGGGAACATCAATCTTTCCAGCCACGTGGGCTTCCAGGAGGCTCAAGGTCCAAGTTGGGGCTTCCTGATTTTCTTTTTTTTTTTTTTAACTTTTCATTTTATATTGGAGTATAGTTGACTAACAATGTTGTGTTAGTTTCAGGTGTACAGCAAAGTGATTCAGTTATACATATACATGTATCTATTCTCTTTCAAATTCTTTTTTCCAACTAAGTTGTTAAAGAATATGGAGCAGAGTTCCCTGTGCTATATAGTAGGTCCTTGTTGGTTATCTGTTTTAAATACAGAAGTGGGTACATGTCAATCCCAAACTCTCTGACTATCCCTCCCCCTAACCCTTCTCCCCTGGTAACCATAAATTCATTCTGTAAGTCTGTGAGTCTGTTTCTGTTTTGTAACTAAGTTCATTTGTATCATTTTTTTAGATCCTGCATGTGAGTGATATCATGCAATATTCCTCTTTCTCTTGATACTTGATACTTTCATATCTTGATGTGTTGACACTTACATAAACATAGCAGACCCTAACAGTACGATGCCTTAGTGTACAGAGCCTGTTTTGGGGAAAAATTCAAAGTATGCATGTCATCAGGCATTTAATTCAGCATTTGCAGGGTGAGGGGAAACAGCAGGTAAGTTAGGCAAACCCGGGGATCGCCTTGTCTTCGAAGATGTTGCCGTCACTTGGGGGAGGTTAACACATACATGACCAATTAGACTGAATGCAATTAGGTGTGAAGTCGTGTGTCGCACAGTAGTTCAGGAAGGTCAGGAGATCCTCTATATAGTGGAGTAGACTTTGGGGTTAGGTGTCTGGAGTGGTAGGGTTACAAAGACCAGGAAAAGTATGGAAAGCCTCCCCTTCTGCCTTTAAACATGCGCATATGTGATCAGGCTGAAAACCAAACAAAACAGAAGATCATCTTTTGACACATTTACTCTCAACATAAATACTATCCTAGGTTTCTCTCCTTCCCCTCTGTCGTGATGCTCACCTGAGTTTGGTCTACACCTGCTGCATCCTGTCTCTGAGCTCACCACCAACTGATACCTTCTTCAAAATAAATTTCAACTGCACAAGTAGGACACTAAGAGAGTCTTCTTTTAAGATGTTCAAAGACTTGATACTATGAAATAAAACATGTAAGTCCCCCCTTCCCTTCTCCTAATCCAGTCATGACCTCAGAAGTGAAGCAACTACAGTTAACATTTTGGTGGATATCTTTTCACTTACATACACAAATTTACTACCCCCAACACAAACACACATTCATTGTCTTTTGTACATAACATTATATAATGTTCTGTAATTACTCTATGTTATGTCTTGGAGATCTTTCCATGGATTATACATAGATTTACTGTCTTTTAAATGGATGCGTAATATGGATGTACCCTCGTGCGTTAATCTATTTGCCCTTGATTGGCATTTAGGTTTGTTTTCCATTTTTCATTTTTTAAACAATGCTGCAGTGTACATGTTGGGTGTACACTGATGTGTGCCCATGTATGAGTGTCCCCTAGGATAGAGTCTTTGAAGAGGACAAGCTGGATCAGAATATATGCAATTCTTACATTTTAAGTGTGCTAGCAGATTGCCCACCAGAAAGCAAAAGCCCTCACCAATTTGCACTCCTACCAGTGGGTGTTCATTTCCCCACACTCTTGTCAAGACTACATATTATCAAATATTTTAATTTTTTCTAATTTCCTGGGTGAAACATAGCACCTTGTTTTAATCTGCACTGATTTGGTAAGGTTCTATGTAAATTCTGATCCTGAATCAGTTAAAATATAATTTCATTTGTGGAAAAATTGATGTTTTTACAATTTCACGTTGTCTAATCCTGGAATTTGATACACCTCCCCGAATTTACCCAGGTCTCCCCTTATCCTCTTTGGTGATGACTTGTAGTGCTCTTTAAGTTCATTTTCTAGAGTACTAGCTGTTCGTAGCTAGAGATTTAATATTTTTGCTGATCTAGCAAGGTAGATATTTTACCATTATGTTCTATTGAAGATTTACAGCTATTCTAAAGTGCTTTTCTCTAGCGGGAACTTACATAGACATTCTTATTTAATATCACAATATTTCCAAGAGGGTAATATTGCCCCATTGTACAGATAAGGAAACTGAGGCTCTGTTAGGCTACATTTGTATTCTCAGTTATCCTGATAGGAAGACACAGAACTGAGATGTTTGCATTATCCTTTCTGGAAGTGCTCTCCTACCCCTGCCCACTACTCCATGCCCTCCTGGGTCTCCTTCCTCCTCTCTTGCTGTCTTTTGCTGACCTTCTTCCCTTACTTCCCTCCCCGGGGGCTCCTGGGCATCAGTTCCCATAAAGGGCTCCTCGATATGCCTAACTTGGTTCCCAGAGCTCTGTCTCCAACTCCATTGTATCATCCATGCCAAGTCACCCAGCATGTCCAGGACTGAACTCCTGTCTTCCCTGAGAAAGAGACAGCCTCACCCAACTTCTCTACTCCGTCCCTGCTACCGCAGTCCCGTCAGTCCTCAGACTCAGCACTTGCTGTGATCCTCTCCCCAACCAAGTTCTGTTGATCCTTTGTTTAAATACATTTCTGTGCAAGTCACTTCTGTTCCCCTACAGCTGTTCCTGCACTCAGCCCAGGCCTTCCTGCTTATGCTCCGGCTGTGACCAGGTCAGGGAGTGCAGTGGGTGGGGGTGTGACCTCCCAGCCCCATCATCTGGGTGTTGTGCTTGCTGGGATGCTTCTAGTTCTGTGAGCACAGGCAGTCACTTCACCTTGGTCCTCACTTTTCTCATCTGTAAAAATGGGACTAATAACAGTACCTGCCTTCCTGGGTCATTGCAAGAACTAAATGGATCAAAACATATAACATTTAGTGCAATGGTGGCTCACTGAACACAGAAGACCTACTGGCTCTGATTAGGGTTAGGATTCATAGCCAGATGTCTCTGTGTCCACATTTCCCCTTTCTTTAAGGACAACCATTCCACAGGGTTAGGGCCCACCCTACTCCAGGATGACTCCTTCTTAACTAATGACATCTGCAGTGACCCTGTTTCCAAATAAGGTCACATTCTGACGTCCTGAGGGTTAGGACTCAACTGGGGAATTTTGGAGGGAACACAATTCAACCCATAACAACTGGTTAGATGTCTTACCTTAAGGGCCTACTCCTTTCTCTTTCGTATATGAGGCTTTCAATGTAATTTTGTTAAACCATAATTTTTTGTCAGGCCACTCAATTGCTCGAGAAATATCTGTAGTTCCTTCATGCCTGCATCTAGTTATGGCCTGGCACCCACCCATCACATCACAGAAGAGACGCAACTCAGAACCACTGGAATGAGTTGAATTCCATTCCAATCTACATCTGAATTAAGATGTATAGCTAACTTTAAAGTTATCATAGATTATATATGTACATATATATGTATTATATATTTTTTTTCTATTTCTACTTGTTTTAATGCTAATTTAACTTTCAAAATAAAGAAATATAAGCTATTCATGCAGAGGCTCATCTCATTTCTAGCACCATATACTTAGAACTTGGATTTTGTACTTGTGTTTCTCTCAGAAACTGATATGAAGACTGCTCCAGAGAAAGCTCTATTTCCTTACACAGCATAGATGTCAATTGCAGGTGGCAGGCACAGCTGATAGAAGTTTCATTGTGTTGTGCTACCATTCAGCATCTTATTAGAAGAACCATCTGTTCTTTTAATTACTATTAACTCAGTTGGGATTGCAATAGCAAAAAAAACCCTAAGATATATTTCTGACTAAATGAAAAATCAAACATGCTTTTAAAATCTTCCTGAAAATAATATTGTCTCTATTGAAGATCTAACAGCCTGGCTGTACAGGAAAAAGCCAGAGAGCATTATGAAAGAATAATTAACATCCAAATCTGCAAATATGCTCATTTTCATGTAAGAATACATTACAGTCATTCCTAGGGGGGGAAATTCTCTTTCTATGTATTATACATAAGGAAGTTTCATGTTGAAATCTAAAAAGAGGAATTTTAGCTTTCTTTCTTTTTACCCAGACTTAAGAAGAGACATTTTGTATATAAATAATGATGGATGGGTTTCATCCACCCATCTCTGGAACAAATATTTTCAGGAAGCACAGCCAAGCACTGCTCTGTGTTATGGAGATGACAGAGTGGGTCTGGACAATTCAAGTTTCTGCTGTTCTAGTTGGAGAATAGAAATGTTAAAGCAATCTCCAACACACCTGAGATGACTCCACATAGACGTAATACAGTCAAGTGCTCTGAGCATGACCGTGGATGTGGTTCATGTTGACATTGCTGGAAAGTGGCTTTAGAAACTGAGGCCAGAATGAAGGGAAGGAGCCAGCCAGGTAGAGGTCTGGGCTCAGGGCCCTTCAGGTGGAGCAATTAGGAGAAGAGCAGTGTGGCCGGGGCAGAGGGGAAGAGGGAGAGAGTGCATGAATGATAGGGCCAGACCTAGACCTAAACCGTTGAGCTACCATGAATAGCTGGGTCTAGCGGGACTGCATCAAGACACGGGACGGTCTGCATGGAGGTTGGGTGGCAAATGGGCTGAAGGAGCAGGAGTGGAGAGAGTTTGTTGAAAGACTGGGATCCTTAGACCTTGGTGGTGCGCGGAGAGGGAAGTGGATCGTTCAGGATGTATTTTAGAAATAGGAACAGAAGGTCATTCTGGTGGATGATATATGAGGGGTGAAGAATGATTAATTTGGGAAACTTCAGAATATGTATCTTATGTTCAGATACTGGCAAACATGCCAGGGGATGTTATTATTCAAATAATATCATTATGATGATAGAGGAGGTCTCTGAGTTTCCATCTACTCCAGATCTATCTATCTATCTACATACCTATCATCTATCATCTTTCTATCTATCTACTCTTTATCTATCTATCTATCTACCTATCATCTATCTATCTACCTACCTATCATCTTTCTATCTATCTACTCTTTATCTATCTATCTACCTATCATCTATCTATCTACCTACCTATCATCTATCTATCTACTCTTTATCTATCTATCTACCTACCTATCATCTATCTATCTACTCTTTATCTATCTATCTACCTATCATCTATCTACCTATCTATCTACCTACCTATCATCTATCATTTTTCTGTCTATCTACTCTTTAACTATCTATCTGTCTATCTATCTATCTATCTATCTATCTATCTATCTATCTAGTTTCTATCTAATCCCTTTCTACTGCAGAAAGGATTTCTGAAGACAGTGTCTGCATAGCCTCCTCCCCCAAGAGCCCCACAGAAAGGGCGTGTAAAGGCCCTCTCTGGGCCTAATTTATATCTTTCTACCCCATGTTAGTGCTCTGTTGTGTGACATTGGCCCAGAGAGGGTAGGGAAATATTTTGCCTGCAGTGACACAGCTCCAAGTGGCAGAATTCTAATGTCAAACTCACCATTGTCATTTCCATTTCGGTGCTTTTTCTAACACATGAGGGTTGCTTCACATCAGGAAGCACATCCATGAAGAGTTAGAAGTGAGCCCCACTATGTAAGTGAACATGGGCTCAGGCAGGCCCGATGGCCTTGGGCAGTACTAGGTACACCTGTTGACCGGCTTTTCTTAGAAGGTCAGCTGAGTAACACACATGACATTTACTTCCAAAACTACCATTTTAATGCATGGCTATCTGTTAGAGGGCCTCTATGCATTAACCTCATCTCCAACAGTAGAGCAAAGAGGATGTGACTCATCCTCTCTTTTTCATAGATGAACAATCCAAAGGTTAAAGAGGTTGAATGTCTCATCGGGGGTCACACGTAGTGGCATTGACGGGTTTGGAATTCATATCCATTGGATTCCCAAACTCAGATTTTTTTTTCTTCCACAATGAGGAATCTCTCCAGGTGGGTGAGCTTGTTACACCTGGTACCAGGGAAAGAGCTTTTAACTCGGTACTTTACAAGAACAGGAAAAAAAAAATAGCAGAGTAGATTGAGCAAGCAGGTTAATAAAGGGAACATATACAGCTAATTATTTGTATCAGAGTAATACACAAAGATGAGTACAGGTTTGGTGATAAATATCAACTTTTCCTCCCTCAGTAGTGGTGTTTCCCTTCATCCAGATGAAGATAAGCCTCTTCCCAGATTATAATCCAGCCTTTTCCCTCCCATCCTCTTTTCCTACCTGATGCCATGTCTCTAACCCTGAGACTCAAAGCTGTTTAGATTGTAAGCTCCCTGAAGACGGAGGCTGTGTCTCATTCCTTTTCGGGTTCTCGGAGCCCAGGACAGTGAACTGATGCACCTCTCAGCTCTGGTGTCCTGTTCACCCAGAACACATGGCACCTCCTAGAATCAGCTCCCACACGCTCCCTTCAGGAGGACACGCATGCCTGCTGTCTGCAGTTGACTACTCAGAGCTTGGCAAAATGGATTTCTAGAACTGTTGCTATTTCTCTGCCTCTGACGCTGGTCAGAAACCCAAAAGGCATTGTGCCTGAGCCTCAGGACCTGCCATGCTCTGTGTGTTCACTGCTCAGCACCATGACAGGAGGAATGTGGCTGTAGGACTTCTACCCTGAGTGTTCTACAACATTCCGAATCATGCAGATGCCCCATTTTCTTTGGTAGTTTTATGTTTCTAGATAGAAATATCCCACTAGTCCCTGTGTTGAGCTTAGCCAGGCTGGCTGAACTGGTACCAAGCTGTGGGTTTACTTCAGTGGCATTAACATACCAGCTCATGTCGATGAACATTGGAGAACGACGCCAGCAGTCACTTGATACCCATTTACTCTTAGTTTATGCAAACTTCTAACAGCTTTGGTATGTCTAGTTTCTACCTCTCAGCATACCGAAGGCATTACATTGGGTGTGTGTTCACAGGGATACTGACAGCAGAGAGAAGTAACAGCTAATAGCCTGGTAGTAACGGGGGGAACAGATAAACTATTAAAGGCAGAAGCAGGAGCTTGAATTCCTGGACCATTTAGTGCATGTTGAGAAGCCAAGGTAGCTTCCAAGACATCCCTCTAATAACTGAGCAGCATGGCTCAATAATCAACGCCCACAATGATGACCCTGAATCCAGAAATCACTCACTCTTGTTAACTGACTGATTTGCAATGTGTTTAACATGACAAAATGTATCTACTGTATTTTAGTAATGTTTCCACCTAAAGTGCTGATAGTTTTCCAAGGGAAAGAAAGTTACCTATAGAATTTTGACTTTGCACAGTTGTATATTACCAGACACTTCTGAGTAGTAAAGGGTGTATGTGTATATGTCTGTGGGTGTGCGTGTGCATATGTGTGTGTGTGAGAGAGAAAGAGACAGTTTGGGTGTGTGTGCAGTTTATTGCTGTTAATATTTTGTATTTTAATATTTGCCTATTTTAACAGAAGCACATTCTTCAATTTCATTTAAGGCTGTGAACCAATTTATTCCATATGATACAAAACCCTCTGGTGAAGTAAGACAGGAAGCGGGGTGCAGTGGCAAGCAAGGGGGTGGATGAGAAGCTTCCTTGTCCCTGTGAAGCCTGGCGTTCTAGCAGCTGTGCTGTCCCCTCATTGTCCTGAGGGTTCCACGTGTCTCGGGAGTTCAGATTGAACCTTGGGTCTTCGCAGCCCTGTCCTAATCAAAGGCTTCTATTCTTCATCCTTATTTTAAATTTTAAAATACCGATCAGTTTGGGGATGTGTTTTAACGAGAAATAAAGGGTTAGACAGAGATGGTTCGAATTAGCCCAGGAATTCAGTCACCTCCTTCTCTCTTTCCTGTGAATATTTCAGAAAATGTTTCAGACAGGGTTCCTGTTTTTCTGAAACAACATGTCTTAAGAGAGTTTTATTTAGCATGCTAAGTGGGTAAAAAGAAGTCAGATATTCCAGGAGCAAAGTGAGTGATCAAATTAAATGTGCCTGGAGACCAGAGCCCTCTCAGGAATCAGTGGAGTAATGAGTGCAGGCTGCTGCTGCAACCCTGAGCATCTCTCAGAGCTCTGAGCAGCCGTGCACACGATGCTTTTCCTTACATTGAGCCACTGCCGATGGCCTGTCAATTCCAATGAAAAGACTCTGTGTTAGAGAGGTGACAGGAGTTAATGCAGTATCTTTTCCGTCCCTCTTTTCTGTCTATCACTCTGTACTTTAAAGGAACTGGTTATGAAAGCATTATGTAAGTATGCAAAATATACTGAAAGAAAAAAGTGTTTCAATTATACACATTATATACTGGTAAGAAATGCTTGGCATGTGATGAAATATGACAAGTGGTATTTTTAGTTGCTTTTTTTAGGGGGAAGATAATGCAAAAATATCTAGAATATACACCATTTACTTTTTCAGCTATTCTAATATTTAGCATATTTATAGCATGTTTTAAAATAAGTAACTAATGCAGTTGTTTAAAAAGTAAATTTATTACTTAAAGATATTTTATCCTCCTTTAGTAGTTAGTTGGTGTTCTTTTGGAAAGCTTATGCTAGATCAGTAGTTGTTTTATGATTTTTTTCTTGTTCATGTCCATGGAATTGCTTTCATATTGCATAAGAAGTAATAAACCATTTTTATGTTTTTTAAGATTTTTTTAAATTATTTTTATTTATTTAAAAATAAAATGTGTTGGGTCTCGTTGCTGTGTGCAGGCTTTCTCTAGTTGTGGCAAGCAGGGGCTACTCTTCCTTGCGATGCACGGGCTTCTCACTGTGGTGGCTTCTCTTGTCGTGGAGCACGGACTCCAGGCGCGTGGGCTTCAGTAGTTGCAGCATGCAGGCTCAGTAGTTGTAGCTCATGGGCTTAGTTGCTCTGCGGCATGTGGGATCTTCCTGGACCAGGGCTCGAACCCCTGTCCCCTGCATTGGCAGGTGGATTCTTAACTACTGTGCCACCAAGGAAGCCCATATTTAAAAAAAAAAATTTAACGTCTTTACTGGAGTATAGTTGCTTTACAATGTTGTGTTAGTTTCTGCTGTATAACAAAGTGAATCAACTGTATGTATACATATATCCCCATGGCCCCTCCCTCTTGCGTCTCCCTCCCACCCTCCATATCCCACCCCTATGAATAAAATATAAGAAATAACCAAGAAATAACCAAGTGTTGGCTCAACTTGAATATTTGAGACCTAAAATTAATGAAGTCAAGACTCCTGGCAAATTCTGATTAAAATAAACCCAAGGCAGTTTCAAATGAACCTAAGGAAAACAGTTTAAAAGAAGGTGAATTTTTGGCATTTTAGTCCTTCCCCAAGGAGACAAAAACACATTATCTTTTAAGTAGAATTGCATCAGACACAGAAATATTCCATAGGAAAGACTCTAACAGTGGTAGAAAGCATCTTGAGTCACTACCATGTAGGTGCAACAACTCACCTTGAGATTTACTCCTTAGCTTTTATTTGGTGTATCATCAAATTATAATTGAACAGTGAAGAATTGTCTTTAGATATTTACATTTTCAAAGGAAAAATCATCTTTATTCTTCTTCAAGCAGCACTGATGCTTGATCTCTTAATGTTAGCCATTTCTGTACAAATAGAGTTGTAGAGATGAAAATCACAGGTCATGGAGAACACATTTTGTCCTGTGCTGATATGAAGGAGGCACAGCTGGGTATGGCTTTTTTCTCCCTGAGGTGAAGATGTTATTGTCAATAATTTGAGTAGTAATTAGGAAATAGCAGTGTTCTCTGAAACACTGAATATAGGAGGAACTGACCTTTGTCTTAGAATATAGAGGTAAGTGTTGGTTATTATTGAGGAAATAAGACAGTCTTTCCTGGGAAGATTGTGGAATGTATTATTGCTCTGTAGTCTAGCATTTTTGTGTGTTTATTGAAATATTTCAAACTGAGGCAAAAGTTTATATTTACATGAGGTAGAAATTTACAAAAGAAAGTTAATACTCCTTTAATTTGTCACATTCTAGAGAAAAGTGATGATCAAAGAAAATATGCTAAATTAGCTACATACTAGTTATATGCCTACTTTGTTGCTGTTAAATAAATACATGACCTAAAAAATTAATTCATGAGGGTAGGCTTTACAAGTATATATTTATTGGGTAGCATACTTACTAAAACCTCTTAATTTAGGATAGTTGAAGAATTAATATATATCTCAGGCCCTTAAAGTAACACACACATACAAACACACACCTTTTATTTTCCTTCACATGAGTTTCCTTCAAGTGAAGAAAAACTATTCAATGACTTTGTTTATATGACTTCGTTGCTTCTGTTCTGTTTTAATGGGGTAATCGTTTTCTTTGATTTCAGGATCTAGATTTCTCATCACATCCACGGGAGCCTTGTATATTAAAGATGTACAGAATGAAGATGGATTGTATAACTACCGCTGTATCACACGGCACAGATACACCGGGGAGACAAGGCAGAGTAACAGCGCTAGACTTTTTGTATCAGGTAAAAATTCATCAACACTGTATTTTGTATCTGTCTCTGTCTTCCTTTGTTAGTGCTCTGGGATGACTCAACCAAAATTGTGGAATTCATGAACGAAATGAAGCCTTCATTTTTCTTCCCCAAAATATTTTAGCAATTTAAGGTTTTTTTTTAATATAAGTTTGTTTATTTATTTATTAGTTTTGGGTCTGTTGGGCCTTCGTTTCTGTGCAAGGGCTTTCTCTAGTTGCGGCGAGCGGGGGCCACTCTTCATCGCGGTGCGCGGGCCTCTCACTATCACGGCCTCTCTTGTTGCGGAGCACAGGCTCCAGACGCGCAGGCTCAGTAGTGTGGCTCTCGGTCCCAGTTGCTCCGCTGCATGTGGGATCCTCCCAGACCAGGGCTCGAACCCGTGTCCCCTGCATTGGCAGGCAGATTCTCAACCACTGCACCATGAGGGAAGCCCAGCAATTTAAGGTTTTTTAAACCAATACCAATACAGTACAATGCAAATATGGATATTTCAAGTGAAATAATTTCACCTTTTATAAAGCTCCAAATTCCTTTGACCCAATATGACTTCTGTTTTGCTGACAATGCCTCCTTGCCCTGTTATTTGTATGTTATGTCATTGGCAATACCAATCAGCACCATGATGCCTCCTACCCTGCATAGATCTGGGGGAGCAGGGCGGGGTTCTATAGAACAGGGATCCCCAGCCCCTGTTAGGAACCAGGCCGCACAGCAGGAGGTGAGCGGCGGGCGAGCGAGCAAAGCTTCATCTGTATTTACAGCCGCTCCCCATTGCTCATGTTACCGCCTGAGCTCCGCCTCCTGTCTGCATTATGGTGAGTTGTATAATTGTTTCATTATATATTATAATGGAATAATCATAGAAATAAAGTGCACCGTAAATGTAATGCACTTGAATCATCCCTCAACCATTCCCCCCACCCCTGCCGATCCGTGGAGAAATTGTCTTCCATGAAACCGGTCCCTGGTGCCAACTTGTTCCCTGTATCATGTCTAACAATAGTGGGGAAATTATCCACGTCTAAAGTTAAAGAAATAATCACATTCTCTTAACTCCTTCCAGGATTATTCTTGAGTGAAGAAAACCCCAGAGCAAGTTTATTCCACTGTGATAAATATGTCCGTTTTGTGCCTTTTTTAATGGGATTTATGCTTTGAGAAAATATTGACCTTTTGAAGAATCTTTATAGTTGGCTTGCTATTGGCCCGTCTGTCAAACAAATCAGCAATCCATTCACACGGGGACGCATTAGCACTTCATGCAGCAGTTTAAAGCGTGAAATGACCATCTTGGTATTAAAAATCAAGTGCAAAATATCTGACCTTCGCCCTTATAGCTTTAGAGTGTAAAATCGATCCATGCAGTGAATATCTATTTTATTTGTCATGATGTTTTGTGCGGGAGATGTGACGGGAAGTTTTTAAACGTTGGGGTAATTAAAACAATGTCACCTGAACACCCACTTACTGCCCTTGATAATGTTCTATCTAGATTCCTCTTCCCCATTCACATCCTTAAAATAGCCAAAGCCCACCTGTCTTTTCAGGTGTAGAAAAAACGTAAGTCATAATTCATTGATTTTTCCTCTGAACTTGAAAATACTTTTTTTTTTTACCTCTTCTTTTTCATGTCAATTGATACTTTATCCCTTGTATTATAGTTATATCTTGTTGCCTCTTTTAAGGGCAAGAATAATCATTACAGTAAAAATATGCTCACTTTTTTCAAAAATATAGAGAAAATGAATTAGAAAATGAATGGCATCTGTCATCTATTCCATGGTAGCTTTAATGACAACACAGTCGTCTATATGTTCAGAATATCTTAGGAAAGGTCTTGTTTGCATTGAAGAGGAACTTCTTTATGACAATATTGAGTTAAGAAAGGAGCAGTCTCTGGGGGTGGCATGGATCTGGGTATGAGATTGAGCTTAGCAAAAGAAGCAAATAAACATTTCTCCATCGAAAGAACGTGAATTAAGTGATGATAATCTGGGAGCCCATTTTTCTCTAAAGAGAAACCTAAAAAGAGAGAAAGCCTGAAAAGGTAACCTTGTTTATCTCTACTCTAAATCAGTAAGTACTGATTTTCAAATTTAACTCTCAGAGTGGGAAAGGCAAATTTGCTTTTCTTAATCCCAAGGTTATTTATTTTTAATTTTTTTTAAGCATGTTTTGCTGATGTTTCAAAAATAGGCAGCAGGACTCATTAGCATTGGGTCACCATGGAAGTGATGAGCGTCCACGCGATCGCCTCATGAGCATTTGTGCAGATAAGTGAGGAACATCAGAGCAGAATCTAGTGAAGGAATACCATACACTCAGATGCCAGCAGAAGAGAGGGAATAAGACCAAACGTTCGGGGTTAAAGGTGGTATTTGCAAGAAGGGAGAAGTCAACAGAGTCACACATAATCAAAAGGCTCATAAGAGAGTCTGCTGCATGTGGTGAATTACGCTTATGACTTTTGGGTCACAGACATTTTAATAAAGTAGTTGAGGGAGGAGATTATCAGTGCTAGAAGATGAGAACATAGACACTGAGTGCGGATTATTGTTCTAGAGTTCTAAGCTTTGAAGGCAAAGAGAAATTAATTTTATTTTAAATTAGAGTTAAATTCATTTAAAAATATACACATGGGGTTTGGATCATGGCGGGGGCATGTCAGTAACAAGGTTTTTAACGACTCCAAACTTCTCCTGAAGCCGAAACAGATGCAATAGGATGACAAAAGAAAAAGCACGTGGATGACATCAACAAAATTAGGTGATGGGGATTCCCCAGAAACTCTTAATTGTGGGGGGCTATGGACAAACTACTGACAACAATAGGACCAGCGTAAGAAGAGCAGCAGTGTAACAAGAGGTGATGGATAGTGAAAAGGGAAGAGTTACTGGGATTACTATATAGTCACAGAACTGCAAAGTTGCCAGCAAATGCTCATCTCCAAAAAGCAGAGGACGGGAACTTCCCTGGTGGTGCAGTGGTTAAGAATCCGCCTGCCAATGCAGGGGACACAGGTTCGAGCCCTGGTCTAGGACGATCCCACATGCCGCGGAGCAACTAAGTCCATGTGTCACAACTACTGAGCCTGCGCTCTAGAGCCCATGAGCCACAACTACTGAGCCCACGTGCCACAACTACTGAAGCCCACATGCCTAGAGCCCATGCTCCTCAATAAGAGAAGCCACGGCAATGAGAAGCCCATGTACCACAATGAAGAGAAGCCCCCTCTCGCTGCAGCTAGAGAAAGCCTGTGCACAGCAACGAAGACCCAACACAGCCAAAAATAAATTTAAAAAAAATAAAAAATAGAAGAGGACCATCTCTTGAATGGAAACCTAAAATGTGTCCAAGAATATTCACAACAATTTGATAGACCTACACAACCTCTGAGTTGAAGCTGAATGCAAAAGGGCCATGATATCACATAGCTTGGTAGTAGCCTAACTCCTTGCAGATCTCAGAAATATTTAGCAAATACTGCTTTCAGAAGAACAGAATCTCACCCTGAGGAAAACTGCTGGATTTAGGAATCAAACTGAGCCAGAGTGGAACACTAAACAGAGAGAGAAGGCTCAGTAGTATGGGAGGCCCTAGAAGAATTTCATCCTATAAGATACTATAACAGAGGGAAAATTAACCATGTTTATATTATTTTTATTTGGAACCAAGATTTTCAGTGTAACAGAAAAGATAAAAATAGAAAACCAAAGAATTAATAAAATTCATGAAATATCCAATAGAAAGTATCAGTACACACTTGATGTTTTTTTTAATATGTGATTCCAAGTTCTTTCCCTTTTCAGTGGGCAGTGGGCAACGAAGAGCAACAAGCACCTCTACCACCTAGATCATAGTCTTCTTTAAATATTATTCCCTAATAACAGGGACGATGTTTCCTTGAAAGAACAATGGATTCTTGGTCTGGGACAGGAAACATATAAGATGAGCCTGGAACATAAAAGGGGTCTTGTCACAATTGTATGTATGCATATATATATGTATGTGTGTATATATATATATATATATATACATATACATACACACACACACACATACACACATGTGTGTATATATAACACACATATGTACATATATATGCTTGCATAATCATTTACATATATACTTACATGTGCACACATACATAGACATTTAATAATAACAAAAGCAATAATAAGAAACTTATTAATCTACTTAGAGGTAACTAAGGCAGACACCAACTCTTGATTTTGATAATTAGTCATTAAAGATAACAACAAAATTTCTTCCTGTTTTTCTTGTAACTACTGCATTTCAAGATAACCAAATAACCCTAGTTCAGGGAGAAAAGTTCTTATTTACAGAATAATTACATCTATTGAATGTGAAAGAAAACAGAAATTTTAAAATTGCCATTTTCAACCCTTAATAAAATAACTTAATTCAGACAAACATTATCATCTGAATTTTCTGATCAATTTAGTCTCACTGAGTGTGGGAAAGCAACATGTTATATAGATGCAAAGGGAAAGAAAAACGGTTGAACTTGATCTAGACTATCCATTACAACTAAATTCCAGTTATAAGGAAAACGGCAGTAGAGGAACAGGTTAAATGACACCATGAAGAAAGAAATTCAAAATGTGAGATTTCTTGTAAGATAACTCACCTGGTTTCTTCAATGAGTCAAAGACATGAAAGGAAATAGAAGGAGAGTCTTATCTGAATTAAAAGAGAATCAAGAGCCATAACAACTAAGATCACTGGTAAGGGGGTGTGGCCAAGATGGCAGAGTAGGAAGACCCTGAGCTACCTCTTGCTATGGGCACACCAAAATTAGAACTATTTGCAGAGAAACTGTTGATGAGAATGACCTGAAGACTAGTTTTCCACAATTAAAGAGATAAAGAAGGAACCACAGTGAGCAGGTAAGAAGGGCAGAGACGTGATATAGTCAAGATCACACCTCTGGATAGGCAACCCACAAGGAAGGAGAATCACAATTGCAGAGGTTCTCCCCAAGGAGTGAAGAGTCTGAGCCCCACATCAGGCTTCCTAGCCTGGAGGTCCTGCATCAGGAAGATGAATCCCCAGACTGTCTGTCTTTGAAAGCCAGTGGGGCTTGTATACAGCAGAACAAGAGGGCTGAGGGAAATAGAACTCTCAAAGGGCTCATACAAAATCTCACACACTCTGATACCCAGTGCAGAGGCAGTAATTTGAAAAGAGCCTGGGTCAGACTCACTTGCTGATCTTGGAGAGCCTCCTGCATAGGTACTAAGCAACTGGGACTCCCCCTGGGGAGATGCTGGTGGCAGCAATTTTGGAGAGCTCATTGTACCATGAGGACACTAGTTCTGGCAAGTGCCTGTTTAGAGTCCTCTCTCTCACCTAGTAGCATTGGAGGCTTACCCACCCATGGACCAGTTGGCAGCACACCTTGCACTCCCCGACCCAGGCTAGCAGCCTGCTGCATGGAGACCCAGCCCCACCCATTAGTGGGGCAGCAACCTCTGCATGAGGCAGGGCCTGCCAGCCAACCAGGCTGGGGTCCAGCCCTGCCTACCAGCACTCCCACAGTAGTGGGCTCAACTACAACAGAAGGGTGCATGCAGCCCACATAAGGGCACCCTTAGAGCATATACCTCTGGTGACCAGAGAAGAGTGTGCTGCTGGGACCCATAGGATGTTTCCTGTATAAGGCCACTTCTCCAAGATCAGGAAATGTAACTGACCTACCTAATACATAGAAATAAAAACAGAGAATTAGACAACATGAGGCAACTGAGGAATATATTGCACACAAAAGAACAAGATAAAATGCCAGAAGAAGAACTAAGTGCAGTGGAGATAACAATCTACCCAATAAAGAGTTCAAGGTAATGATCATAAAAATGCTCAATAAACTCAAGAAAAGAATGGATGAACACAGTGAGAAGTCTAACAAAGAGTTAGAACCAAGAAGAGCTGAAGAATACAATCACTGAAATAACAATACACTAGAAGGAATCAGTAGTAGATTAGATGATCAGCAAACTGGAAGACAGTAATGGAAATCGCTCAAGCTGAACTGAAAAAAGAAAAAAGAATTTAAAAAATGAGGATAGTCTGAGGCCTCCAAGACAACATCAAGCATACTAACATTCACATTACATGGGCTTCATAAAGAGGAGAGAGAGAGAATGGGGAAGGCAACTTCTTTGAAGAAATAATAGCTGACAACTTTCCTATCCAGGGAAAGTAAACAAATATCTAGGTCCAGGAAGCACAGAGAATCTCAAACAAGGTGAACCAAAGAGATCCATACCAAGACACATTGCAGTTAAAATGGCAAAAATTAAAGATAAAGAGAGAAACTTAAACATAGCAACAGAAAAGAAATTAATTAAGTACAAAGGAACTCCCAGATGACTGTCAGCTCACTTTTCAGAAGAAACTTTGCAGGCCAGAGAGGAGTGGCATTATATATTTAAAGTGATGAAAGGAAAAAAATCAAGAACACTCCACAAAAGGAGAGGTAGAGAGTTTTAGACAAGCAAAAGGTGAAAGATTTCAGCACCCACCAGTAAACCCATTTTACAAGGAATGATAAGGGGACTTCTCTAAGCAAGAAAGAATGTACTGCACCTAGAAACATGAAAATTATGAAAGAAAAATCTCATTGGTAAAGGCAAACATACAGTAAAGATAGTAGATCAACTACTTATAAAGCAAGTAAAAAGGTTAAAAGATAGAAGCAATAAAATGATTTATATCTACAATAAGTAGTTAAGGGATACACAAAACAAAAAGACATAAAATACAAAGTCAAATATGTTAAGCATTGCTAAAAATGCAGGGTTGTTAGAATATGTTCAAACTTAAGAGATCATCAACTTAAAATAATCACATATATATGTAGATAGATAGATAGATAGATATCTATTTGGTGACCACAAACCAAAAATCTATAATAGATACACAAAAAAGAGAAAGGAATCCAAACATAACACTAAAGATAGTTACCAAGTCACAAGGGAAGAGAGCATAAAAAGAAGAAAGGAACAAAAAAGAACTACAAAACAACCAGAAAACAATTAACAAATGGGAATAAGTACATAACTAATCAAAAGACATAGAGTAGCTGAATGAAAAAAAAACAAAAACCAAAAAAAACAAGACCCATATATATGCTGCCAGCAAGAGACGCACTTCAGATCTAAAGACACACACAGACTGAAAGGGACAAAGAAGGACATTACAAAATGATAAAGAGATCAATCCAAAAAGAAGATATAACAATTGAATCTATGCATCCAGTATAAAATCCCCTAAATATATAAAGCAAATATTAACAAATTTAAAGGGAGAAATTGAGAGCAACACAATAATAGTAGGGGACTTAAATACCCCTCTTACATCAATGGACAGATCATCCAAACAGAAAATCCATAAGGAAAGATTCACCTTAAATGAAACATTAGATCAGATGGGCTTCAGGAAAGATCACACGCTAGGCCACAAAAACAAGTCTCAGTAAATTTAAGATTGAAATCATATCAAGCATCATTTCCAACCACAAGGATATGAGACTACAAATCAACTACAAGAGAAAAAAACTGCAAAAATCACAAACATGTGGCAGCTAAACAGTATGCTACTAAACAACCAATGGGTCACTAAAGAAACCAAAGAGGAAATTTTAAAATATCTGAATACACACAAAAACAAAAATACAACAATCCAAAATCTATGAGATACAGCAAAAGCAGTTCTAAGAGGGAAGTTTATAGTGATGCAAGCCTACCTCAAGAAATAAGCAAAATCTCAAATAAACAACCTAACTTTATACTAGAGGAACTAGAAAAAGAAAAACAAAAACAAAACCAAAGTTAGTAGAAGGAAAGAGATTATAAAGATCAGAGCAGAAACAAATGCAATAGAAACTAAAAAAATAGAAAAAATCAATAAAATTAAGGGCTAGTTCTTTGAAAAGATTAAAAAATATATATAAAATTTTAGCCAGAATCATCAAGAACAAAAGAGAGAGGTTCCAAATAAATAAAGTCATAAATAAGTGGGGAAAAGTTACAACCAACACCACAGAAATACAAAGGATCATAAGAGATTACCACAATTATACACCAATAAAATGGACAATCTAGAAGAAATGGATAAATTCCTAGAAATGTACAATCTCCCAAGACTGAATCAGGAAGAAATAGGAAATCTAAACAGACTGATTACCATTAATGAAATCAATCAGTAAAAAAACAAAAAAAAACAACAAAAAATACCTTTCAACAAACAAAGTTCCAGGACCAGACAACTTCCCAGGTGAATTCTACCAAACATTTAAAGAAGAGCCAATCCTTCTCAAACTATTCCAAATTTGAATAGGAAGAAATGCCTCTGAACTCATTCTGTGATGCCAGAATCACCCAGTCACTCAGATACCAAAACCAGACAAAGACACCACGCACACCACACAATTATAGGCCAACATCAAGAATGAATATTGCAAAAATCCTCAATAAAATATTAGCACAAACTGAATTCAACAATACATTAAGAGACATACACCATGATCCATGGGATTTATCCCTGGGATACAAGAATAGTTCAGTATACACAAATCAATCAATGTGACACACTATGTTAACAAATTAAAGAATCAAAATCATATGATTATATCAGTAGAGGCAGAAAAAGCTTTTGAAAAAATTTAATATTCATTTATGATAAAAAAAAAACAAAACTCTTGGGTCTTTCCTGGTGGTGCAGTGGTTAAGAATCCGCCTGCCAACGCAGGGATCATGGGTTTGAGCCCTGGTCCAGGAAGATCCCATGTGCCGTGGAGCAACTAAACCCATGTGCCACAACTACTGAGCCTGTGCTCTAGAGCCCATGAGCCACAACTACTGCGTCCTCGTGCCATAACTACTGAAGCCTGAGCACCTAGAGCCTGTGCTCCACAACAAGAGAAGCCACCACAATAAGAAGCCAATGCACCACAATGAAGAGTAGCCCCCACTCACTGCAACTAGAGAAAGCCCGCAAGTAGCAATGAAGACCCAATGCAGCCAAAAATAAATTAAAAAAAAAAAAAAAACTCTCAACAAAGTGAGTATAGAGAGAACATACCTCAACATATATATGGCAAGCCCACAGCTAACACCATACTCAACACTGAAAAGCTGAAAGCATTTCCTCTAAGATTAGAAACAATACAAAAATATTCACTCTCACTCTTTCATTCAACATAGAACTGGAAGTCCAAGCCACAGAAATCAGACAAGAAAAGAAATAAAAGTAATGCAAATTGGAAAGGAAAAAGTAAAACTATCACTGTTTGCAGATGACATGATACTATATACAGAAAAATCCTAAAGATGCCACCAAAAAACTACTAGAACTCATACAATAAATTTGGTAAAGTTACAGGATATAGAATTAAAATACAGAAATTTCTTGCATTTCTATACATGTAATAACAAACTATGAGAAAGAGAAATTAAGAAAACAATCCCATTTACAAGTGCATCGAGAAAAAAAATACCTAGGAATAAATCTAACCAAGGAGGTAAAAGACTTGTATTCCAAAACCCAGAAGACGTTGATGAAAGAAATTGAAGATGACACAAACAAATGGAAAGACACAACATGCTTATGTCTCAGAAGAATAAATATGATTAAAATGGCCATGTTCCCCATGGCAATCTACAGAATCGTTGCAATTCATATCAAAATACCAATGGCATTTCACATATCTAGAACAAATAATTCTAAAATTTGTATGGAAGCCAAAGAAACTCTGAATAGTCTAGACAATCCTGAGGAAGAAGAACAAAGCTGGAGGCATATCATGCTCCCTGATTTCAAACTATATTACAGAACTACAGTCATCAAAACAGTATGGTACTGATGCAAAAACAGACACATAGATCAATGGAACAGAATAGGGAGACCAGAAATGAACCCACACTTCTATGATCAATTAATCTATGACAGAGGTGGCAAGAATATAAAACGGGTAAAAGATAGCCTCTTTGATAAATGATGTTGGGAAAACTGGATACCTAAAGGCAAAAGAATCAAACTGGACTACTCTTTCACACCATATACAAAAATAAATTCAAAATGGATTAAAGACCTAAACTTAAGTCCTGAAACTGTAAAACTCCTAGAAGAAAACATAGGCAGTACATTCTTTGACATTGGTCTTAGCAATATTTTTTTAGATCTATCTCCTCAGGCAAGGGGAAAAAAAGCAAAAAAATAAATATATGGGAATACATGAAACTAAAAAGCTTTTGTGCAGTGAAGAAAACTATCAACAAAATGAGAAGGTTGCTGAATGGAAGAATATATTTGCAAATGGTATATCTGATAAGGGGTTAATATCCAAAATATACAAAGAACTCATACAACTCAACATCAAAAAAAAACCTAATTAAAAAATGGGTAGGGCTTCCCTGGTGGCGCAGTGGTTGACAGTCCACCTGCCGATGCAGGGGACACGGGTTCGTGCCCCAGTCTGGGAAGATCCCACATGCCGTGGAGCAGCTGGGCCCATGAGCCATGGCCGTGGAGCCTGTGCATCCGGAGCCTGTGCTCCACAGCGGGAGAGGCCACAACAGTGAGAGGCCCACATAACGCAAAAAAAAACCCAAAAAACAAAACAAAATAAAAAATGGGTAGAAGACCTGAATAGATTTTTTTTTCCCAAGGAAGACATACAGATGGCCAACAGACATATGAAAAGATGCTGAACATCACTCATTCTCAGGGAAGTGCAAATCAAAACTATGGTGAGATATCAGTACCCATCTCTCACAATCGCTATTATCAAAAAGTCCACAAATAAAAAGTGTTGGCAAGGATTTGCAAAAAAATGAACCCTCATGCACTGAACAGCCACTATGGAAAACAGTATGGAACTTTTCAAGTAATTAAAAATAGAACTACCATATGATCCAGCAGTTCCACTTCTGGGTATTTATCTGAAGAAAACAAAAACACTAATTTGAAAAGGTATATGCACCCCTATATTCATTGCAACATTATTTACAATAACTAAGATATGGAAGCAACCTAAGTGTACATCAGTAGATGAATGGATAAAGAAGATGTGCTATAAATATACAATGAAATATTATTTAGTCCTAAAAAATGAAATCTTGCCATCTGTGAAAACATCAGTGGACATAGAGGGTATTATGCTGAGTGAAATAAGTCAGAGAGAGAAAGACAAATATTGTACTATATGATTTCACTTATGTGTGGAATCTAAAACAACAAATGAATAAACATAACAAAACAGACTCATCAGCACAGAGAACAAATGGGTAGTTGGTGGAGGGGAGGAAGGAAGGGGAATGAAAAGGAAAAAAGGGTAACCATGTGAGGCAATGAATGCTAATTAGCTTGATTTTGGTGATCATTTCACAAAATATATTTATCTGAAAGCATCACATTTGACACCTTAAGTATATACAATTTTTGCCAGTTATACCTCAATAAAGCTGGAAAAACATTTGAAAAGGAGACATAACAACAAAATGTTAACTGTAAAACAATCCTGATTTGATTAGCTCAATTATAAAAACAGTAATAATAATATGACTTTTTATCTCATTATGAAACAATGAATGTGGAGTAGATGATAGGTGATACCAAGAGGCTGTTATTACTCTTGTGTGATACTGACATTGTGGTTATACATGAAAACTCTTATTTTCATCAGAGAAGCATTCTAGATAACATAGGTTTTATGACTTGACTCAAGCACGTTGGCACCAAAAGCAGAGGCTATAGAGAAATAAACAGAAGGAGGATAGAAATATCGTGATGCCTGTTGTATCTGGGTGATGACTATATAGGACACATTATATCATTTTCTCTTGTTTTGTGTGAGTTTGCAAATTTTTGTGATAAAAACTGGTTTTTAAAGATGTAGATAAAAAGTTTGAAGACACGGAGATGGAAATTAAATCCAATGTTGTGTGGTTGTACTAAGTCTATGTCTGACCAAATGTCTCCATGAGAGCACGTATCAAGCATCACTTAAATGTAAAAGAAATGCCCCATTCCTTTTTTTGTAAAATAGTTTTATCGAGATTTAATTTACCAACCATAAGCTTCACTCATTTTAAGTATACAATTCAATGATTTTAGTAAATACATAGAGATATAATCTAATATTAGAAGATTATTTTCTACCCAAAAAGATCCCTGCTGCCCATTTGCAGTAAATTCCAATTCCAGCTCTGGGAAACTACTAATCTACTATCTGTCTCTACTGATTTTCATTTTCTGCATATTTCATTTAAGTCAAATCCTGCAGTATATGGCTTTGTATCTGCCTTCTTTCATTTAGCATAATCTTTCGAGGCTTTTTCATGTTGTAACATGTGTCAGTGTTTCACTCTTTTGTATTGCCGAATAGTACGTATGTATATTCACATTTTGTTTATCCATCCACTAAACAATGGTCCTTTGGATTACTTCAGCTTTTTGGCTGTTATGAGTAATCCTGCTATGAACGTTTGTGAACAAGTCTTTGAGTGGACATAGGTTTTCCTTTGTCTAGGGTAGATACCTGGGAGTGGAGCTTTTGGGACCTTACAGTAAACTGAAGTTTGAACATTTTAAGTAGCTACCAAACTGTTTTCCAAAGTGGCTGCACCATTTTACATTCCCATCAACAATGTATGAAGGTTCCAGTTTCTTCTCCACGTCCTCACAAGCCCTTGCTATTGCTTGTGTTTTTTATTATAGCCATCCTAGTGGCTATGAAGTAGTATCTCACTGTGGTTTTAATTTGTATTACCCTAGTGGCTAATGATACTGAGCATCTTTCCATGTGCTTATCAGTCATTTGTATATCTTCTTTAGGGATATAACTGCTTCAACCTTTTGTAAATTCTGAGAAAAAGAAATTTATATGAATAGTGCTTTTTTCTGTTCATATATATATATATATATAAAATCTTAAAGATCTGTATCAATAGTTGGAATGATACATAGAATATGAATTATACACGAGGCCCTATGATTCTGAATGACCACTTTAACTCATATCTAATAGGCTTTTCTTTTCTTCTGCAGACCCAGCGAACTCAGCCCCGTCCATACTGGATGGGTTTGATCATCGCAAAGCCATGGCGGGGCAGCGTGTGGAGTTGCCTTGCAAAGCGCTCGGCCACCCCGAGCCAGATTACCGCTGGCTGAAGGACAACATGCCCCTGGAACTTTCTGGAAGGTTCCAGAAGACCGTGACTGGGCTGCTTATTGAGAATGCACGCCCCTCAGACTCAGGCAGCTATGTGTGTGAAGTGTCCAACAGATATGGAACGGCTAAGGTGATAGGCCGCCTGTACGTGAAACGTAAGTTGGATGGTAACTTGCAGCGGTGATGGTGGAGCTCTTGTTACAAGCCGACCTCCGGGCTTTCTCTGTAACCCCCACGAATCCTCACAGCAACCCTGCTGAGACCCACAGTAGCCCCATTTTACAGACGAGGAAATTGAGGCTCCAAATTCTCAAGGTTACACAGCTGGAGAGTTGGGAGCCACAGGATATATTTCCAAGATACATTACCTAGCTGTTGAATTCAGAATGGTCAACCTGTCTACAAGTCAGTGGAGGGAGAGGGGCAGGGTGGTGCTGTCAGCAAAAGCAGTGGTGATCAGATCAAAGCAGTTGTCCTTGGCCTGTTTCCAGATGCTGCTTTAAATTTCTAAATGAGGCTATTATCAGCTCTATAGAGGGCTGTATATAAGGTTGTTATTATCCAAATATTGGACTTGGACTCAATATTATAGATAATTTAGGCCAAGTATGGTAGATATATCTCATCTCTAATTGACTTGTAGTGACTGATGTGAGGAAGATGTTGAGAAGGACGCCAAAGGTAGACTCGGAAGAAGGAGGGGTGTGATTGCAGGGGGAAGCGCTCTAACCTAGTTGAAAAGCCTTAATTTTGCTCATGCAGAAACCAAATCAAAGTGAGTTACTCAAGATCACATGGCCAGAAATGAGTGTCAGAACTCTGGTCAAAATATGTGGCTCTCAGTTGCCAGTGTGCTATCATACATATCTGTATACATAAAAATTTGATGAACTGAACTGAGCACACTGAATACGAGTCTGACATTGAAAAGGGAGGCATTTTCTTACCCTGGCTTTTCTCCAGCCTTATGCCTGTTTATGGAACTGCCTCTTCAGTGTCACCCTGGGTGTAGACAGCTTTAGCACAATACCAGCCCAAGTGAGTACATTTGAAATAAATATCCCAATGACTGCCTGGAATCGGCTGTCCAGACTGAGTCCTGCAAATGTCATTCGAACATGCTTAGGCTGAGATTAGAAAGATAAGGAGGATAATGTCTGCACAGTTATATTTCGATGGCTGAAGACCCTTGTAGATGAAACAAGGCAGCATTGGACAGCCAATGAGAATCGCTCCAGTATGCAGGCTCAACACCACCTTTCGTGGCTCCCCAGTTTCTGTTGAATAAAGTTTGTCTCTTAGGATAGTATGGAAAGCATCTCAAGTAAAGCTGTACGGTCATACTTCTCATAGTTTTTCTTCAAAAAACCCTACTCCTGTGAGATCCAACTTCTTTCTCTTCTCGTGCAAACCTGTTCCTTCCCTAATTGCAAGTCATGCTGTTCCCTCCTCATGTAATGTAAGACGGTCTTCAAGTACCTGAATGTCTAAAACTTCCCATCTTTCTAAGTCTAATGCAGTGCCTCATTCTCAAAACATCCCGTTTCCCTCCTATTTCCTGCTCAAGGCTCAGAGTATTTTATTGCTTTCTCTGTAAAGGCATTTACCACTGTCTACATTTTAAAAGTTATTTGTGGAAAAGTCTTAATTCTGGCTGCGCTTGTTTTCATCTTTGTACTCTGCCACGTCTGGAAAAGTTCCAGATATGCCTCTATTGCTCCCATCCTGCCTTCTGACTATTCCCTTTGTTTGGTGTCTCTTCTCCAGGCAGAAAGGATGCTCCTGGGTTCCAAAGTCCGAAACTTCTTCTATTCTATCTTGTCTCTTTTCTTTTGGTGCCCTCTTTTATTTTATGGCTTCAAGTTCCTCCCCTCTGAAAACAGCCCTGAATTTGCATGCTCAACCTCAGCCTCCTTGTTGAGTGTCAGGTGAGCAGCGTGTCTCCCAGTTTTATATCAGATGCTTAGCTGGTACTTCCAAAGAACAGCATCCCAAACTTCTCTCCATCATCTCTCTACCATTTACCAGCCTCTTGTTATTCTAGACATCTTTCAGCCTCAAACCCTCCAAATGCAAACTTTAAGTCCTGGACCCTCTTTAAGACTTTTCTTTCATGTCCAAGTCCTGCCAAGTCCTAGAGATTGTATCTCACCGTGTTTCTCAGCTGTGCTCTCCACCTCCACCCAGTTCTAGATCGAGTTGTTTTGTTTTTTAAATTAATTTTTATTGGAGTAGAGTTGCTTTACAATGCTGTGTTAGTTTCTGCCGTACAGCAAAGTGAATCAGCTATACGTAAACATATATCCCCTCATTTTTGGACTTCCTTCCCATTTAGGTCACCACAGAGCATTGAGTAGAGTTCCCTGTGCTCTACAGTAGGTTCTCATTACTAGATCGAGTTTTAATTGCACCTCAACGAGACATCTGCAATGCCCCTTTGCTGACCAGTTTCCCCACTGTCGTCTGTCCAACACAATATGATCGATGGATTCTCCAAAAAATGTGTTTTTCTATAGCACTTGCTTGCTAAAAATTCTAGAAAGCTCTCTTTAGCTCCCTCTGATTTGATTCCAAAATCTGGAGGTCTTTTGTGGTCTTGTCCCAGACTGCCTGTGTAATTTTTCTCCCACTGTTCTCCTTCAGAGACCTTGTGTTGCATCCAAACTGATCCAAAACTCTTCCTGAGACCTGGCAGTGCCTCATGCTCTAATTCCTGCAGTTCCCACTCTTCACGAGGCCCTCTCTTCATCCCAGCTGGCCTCAGTTCTATCCATCCTTGATGTCTGAGGACATTCTATCGATCCTCTTCCACACAATGTACGTCTCTAATGGACGCTTTGTGTTACTATCTTCCTTGTTGTACTTGTCTTATCCATCTGGAAGACTGAATTTCTTAAAGACTTCACAATGTGGTGACACAAGAAGTCAGTAATAACTGGGGTAAACAACTGGTTTTTGCCATTTACCTGCTGAATGGATTTGGTTAAATTAATTGATCTCTCGGAATAATCGTTTCTTCTGTAAAATGGAGATGATAACAGAAAACTTGCAGGACTGTGGGAAGACTGACTTAACTAATGTTCAAAAGATATTTGGTAGCTTTATGGCACATGCTAGTGGCACCACAAATGTTATTCATGTTTGTCTCACCTGTGAGTTTAACCCCATCCTTGGCATATAGTAGATGTTCAATAAATGCTTACGGCATTCAATTGGGTTTGCTGAATGAAAACATAGGAAGTCAAAGATGAGAGTTACCACCTATCCAAAGAAGTTAGCCTCATTTTAAAGAACAAAACCCTGTTTCATGGTCACGAATCCTAATATCTACCTGCTTTCTTACAGCTGTGTGTTACTGGCCCTGGTTAAGCCACATAGGGGAGGGGAGTGAGTATGTGTGTGTGAGAATGGCCCAGAGCAAACCCATCTGTGCCACGCTGGGAGGCGGCAAATAGGATTTAAATATTCAAATATTTCTGTCCTTGCTGGCAACCAGCACATTGCATTTCTTACTGTCAGTGCGTTAACACTCACATTTACTCAGTGAGAAAGCAATATGACCCATGTCAGTCTATTTGCTATACAGTGAAAGAAGCCCAGGAAAAAAAAAAAAAAAAACGAATAGTGATGAGGGTGTTCCCAAACAAAATGGTGCACCATGAAATAATACTGAAATAAGAATATATGGAGTGTGTTCTTTTTTAAGGTTCTTTTCTTTTTCTTTTTGCAATGTCATCCCCTACAAAAGCAATAGAAAGATAACAGTCTTAACAAGAAATTTACTTCAACAGAAAATCTGTACACATTATCACTTACAGCAATTGTACATGGTAAATTAACTTTAAAAATATGTTCTTTCTAAATCCCTCCGCTGCCTTAACTCTTGGAGTATTATAGGTAGAAGCTCTACCTAGTGCTGTTTACAAGTCCCAAATTAAGACTGTATAACTTACATAAAACCTATTAACTTGTCAGCTCAGTTTAATATCTTTGACTACTCAGTGCCCTGTATGAGGAAAAAACCCACCTTGGCATATTGACAAATGGGCAGAAAGTGCTTGCGAAGATGCCTTTGCCTGTCATAAGTTCAGCATGTTGTTGAAATGATCTGTACATGTGTGCTGTTTTTACCTTCTTTTTTTCTCTTCCCCAAAACTCCAGAGCCACTGAAAGCTGCCATCAGCCCCAGGAAAGTTAAAAGCAGCGTGGGCAGCCAGGTGTCCTTGTCCTGCAGCGTGACAGGGAGTGAGGGCCAGGAACTCTCCTGGTACCGAAACGGTGAAGTCGTCAACCCTGGAAAGAATGTCAGGATAACAGGCATCAACCACGAGAACCTTATAATGGATCACATGGTCCGAAGTGACGGGGGCGCGTACCAGTGCTTTGTGCGCAAGGACAAGCTGTCCGCTCAAGACTATGTGCAGGTGGTCCTTGAAGGTCAGTGGGCCCCGTTACAGGGTTCGGCGAAAAAAGAGCCCAAACCCAGAGCCCAAACTCAGGAGCAAGAGTAAAGGGTGAAACACTGCTCTTAACTCACAGTGTTAAGATTTCTGTCTATCTGACCAGCTTATAATTCTACCCTAGTTTTTCAAGCTCAACTGGGCAAATAAAAGAATAAGTTCTGGTGAAATGAACATTGTCTATGGTAGAAGCAACATAAGTAACGTGATTTAACTTAAGGTTAAGTAACATAAACGTTGCCCACTCACGTGTTTAAAAGTACTTGTCAAGATGTAGACCTTAGGGCTTCCCTGGTGGCGCGGTGGTTGAGTGTCCGCCTGCCGATGGAGGGGACACGGGTTCGTGTCCCGGTCCAGGAAGATCCCATGTGCTGCAGAGCGGTTGGGCCCATGAGCCGAGGCTGCTGAGCCTGCGCGTCCGGAGCCTGTGCTCCGCAATGGGAGAGGCAACAGTGAGAGGCCCGCGTACCGCAAGAAAAAAAAAAGATATAGACCTTAGAAACTTGAGATTTATGGTTTGGTTGACAATTCATTGTCCTCTAGACCAGGGTTCCTCAGGAGCGCTTGCTTTGGAAGGTTGCTTTATGCACTGTAGCATGTTGCGCGGCCTCCCCTCACTAGATGCTAACAGCGCCTTCCTCCAGTGTGACAAACAGAAATGTCTCTAGACATTGCCAGGTGTCCCCTGGAGGGGAAAATAGCTCCCCCAAATTGATAAGCACAACTTTGGAGGCAACATTTAGAGCAACGTTTCAATGTGGTGCTTGGTGGAGTGAAAAAATGGCTTCTGGTTTGTGGGGTTGTCTGTTTGGGTCCATAGAGTCACAGATTTAGGTGAATGGAATTTTTGAAGAATTACCTTGTGTTATCATAATAGGTTTTAGGTATGTTATGTTGTTTTCTTTTCTTAACCGCCTGCTGCCTACTTACATCTTCAAGCTTATCAATCATCCAGGGAAAGAAGCTATTAAGGTAACAGTCAAGCGAGAGACATATGTTTATCACCAGATAATTGAACTAGCTTTTATCTGTGTATTTGCATGTCTTGTTGGAAATTGTGCCTTCTTATATAATTTAAAATTCATCTGTTATCAACTGATTAAAATAACTACATGAGTTTCATATAGCCTAAAGGAGGAAAAAAGAAAATCCATTTATATATGAAAATAAGTTTAAATATCTCTTGATGGTAAGAGGATATGAAACAGGCTTAGAATGACATTCTTATTTTGATTCGAGCATTTCCTTGCAGACAGTGAGCATTTTAAAGCAGAGGCGAAATTAGCTGAAGGCATGGTACTCATATTAAAAGCCTGACACTGTGTTCCACATAATAATTAAGTGCAGACAGTAATCAATTTGCACAGAGCCGGTTTGCTAATGATGATGCCCTGTAGTCCTCACATAGTCACTATTTTTAGATTCTTTGTAGAAAAGGGAGAGATTACCTGTCTAGGGCTGGTTACCTTGGCAACCATCTCCTGTGACGAAGAAAACCTAAAGAGCATATTGATAATCCATAATGATGTTGAAAGAGGTGAGGTTATCAGAGAGTGGCAGCAAGAAAGATTTCAAAGACACTCAGGTCTTACTGGGAAAATAACGTCTGCTTTCATCTCCAGAAAAACCTGTTGCTTGAATAAAAAGAGGGGGCAGAGGAGCACGCTGAGCCTACTTACGGATTTATTTGCTGCCTGCCAGGTACCATTTGGGACAAGAAGCTTCACTTTATTTTTTCTCGTCTGAAAGATGATAATGCTAATGTCGCCAAAGAGAGCGGAAATGGAATTACAAATACATTAGCTAGTAACTGCCTTAAAATGGTGTCTAACTAGTATCCTTGTTACGACGTAACCTCCTGTAACAGCTATGGATTAACATGGATTATAAAAACTCACAATACTGTGAACTTAGAATGGCCATTGACATAATGTAGAATCTTGGAATATTTCCTATGAGGACAAAGGAACTGGAATGGAAGTTTAAAGAAACTGGAATCTAATAATTATAGGTTCAAGATCAGACCAGAACACCTGGGAAATGGAATCATAAAGAAGAATGAGAACAAGTCCTATTTCTGGAAATGATGGAGTAGCAGGTATCAGACTAACCTGCAAGAAGGTGAAAATTTTGAACTTTGGGAAAAGCAAAACTGTTTGCAGACACTGGGGAAACACCCAGAAGCAGGCAGAAATAATTTCACCCTTGAAAGAAGGGGAAAATATTAGGTGATTTCTACACTAATACCACATTTCCCCTGAGGATATTTTCCAGTGCTGGTGGGATGGGAAGGTGGGGAAACTAGAACACAAAAAGAAATGCAAAAACTACAGTCTTAATGAGATTGAAATGAATTTTTTTGACTTATTCTTTTCAACATTTAAAAAAACTATCAATATACATGTCAATATACATCAAAAATAGTCTTCAAAATTTAAGGCAAAATAAAGATATTTTCAATAAACAAAAGCTTGAAGAATGTTATGCCAGAAGACCTACCTGCACACCAAGAAATGGTAAATGAAGTCATTCAGGGTGAAGAAAATGACCTAAAATGGAAACTCAGATCTACAACATGAGAGTATGAGAAATGACAAATATGTTAGTAAACATTTAGCAAAATTGTTTTCTCTCTTTTAATTTCTTCAAACAGCAATTGACAAATTAAACAACTACGCAATTACAATATTGTGTTATAGAGTTTATAACATAAATAGATAGAATAACACAGTGGACAGAATATAAATTAAATTCTTTGAAATCATTTGTTGCAAAGTTCCTCCATTTCACATGAAGAACGATAATTTTAACTTTTAATAGATGTGATTAAAATTATATGTACATATACATATGTATATATTTGCATATACACATTAATGTTAATATATGTATAAATATATATGAAAATGGAAAGGCAAATATGGAATGAGAGAAAATATTTAACACAGACATATATAATGTATAATATATATACACATATGTCTGACAAACATTATATGTAATTTATATGAGACATCTGACATATACACATGTAAAAGTAAACTTGTACAGACTTGTATATGTTTACGTATATACCTTATATCCAATATATATGTATATATTATATATATACCTGTATTCAGTAGACATAAAGAACTCCTACAAATCAATAACAAAGGCAAATAGTCTAACACAAAAATGGAAAAAAAGATTTGAGCAGACATTTTAAGAAAGGAAATACACAAATGGCCAATAAGGACAGGAAAACAACATCACTTCCATGGTATTTGTCAAAAACGCAAAACTTGTATCTAATCACCAGGAAATATCAAACTGAATTTGAGCAACTGGCTACAAAGTAACTTCAAACATGCCAAAGTCAAGAAACGCAATGAGGAATGTTGCATATTAAAAGCGACTAAAGACAGACTCTAGGTCCATCCACCTCACTACAAATAACTCAGTTTCGTTTCTTTTTATGGCTGAGTAATATTCCATTGTATATATGTGCCACATCTTCTTTATCCATTCATCTGTCGATGGGCATTCAGGTTGCTTCCATGTCCTGGCTGTTGTAAATAGTGCTGCAATGAACATTATGGTACATGTCTTTTTGAATTATGGTTTTTCTCAGGGTAAGGGCAGGAATAAAGGCATAGACATAGAGAATGGACTTGAGGACGTGGCGGGGAGGGGGAAGCTGGGGTGAAGTGAGAGTAGCATCAACATATACACACTACCAAATGTAAAATAGTTAGCTAATGGTAAGCAGCAGCATAGCACAGGGAGATCAGCTCAGTGCTTTGTGAACACCTAGAGGGGTGGGGTAGGGAGGGCAGGAGGGAGACGCAAGAGGGAGGGGATATGATGATATATGTATGCATATGGCTGATTCACTTTGTTGTACAACAGAAACTAACACAGTATTGTGAAGCAATTATACTCCAATAAAGATCTATTAAAAAGAGAGAGAGAGAGAGAGAGACTAAGGAGCTACCACAAATAAATGTAAGGTGTGAAACTGATAGAACTTGGGAAAATAGCTGTAAGGGACGTTATTGGTCAATCGGCAGACTTTGCATTAGATAACAGTAGCGTTCCAAAGTTACATTTCCTAATTTTGCTGACTGTCCTGCGGTTATGACAGGTTCCATGAGTGTGTAAAGAGGGCACACTCAAACATGGGTTTGAAGCCAAGAACAGGCAAAAGTAATGTGTGGTGATAGAAATCAGAACGTGATCAGCTGTGGTGGGTGAAGAATGATTGAAAGAACCCCTAGCAACTTTGTGGGGTGATGGAAATGGCTTTTATCTTGATCGTTTTGTGGTTACGCAGGTATATATATTTAACAAAATTCATTCTGTTTGTAAGCTTAAGATCTATACATTTAACTGTACGTAAATTTTATCTAAAAAATAAAAGTGTAACTGAAGAAAACTTTCCTAAATAGATTAAAAAAAAAAAAAAAGACGAGATTTCAATGCTTAGTGTAAAAATCAGTGAAAAGAAATTCACAGCTAAACACATCCTGACAAATACGTTGAATTGTAAGGTCAAATAAAATAACCTGAACATTCCCAAGCACCAGCAACTGGTTATGTACAAAGAGTAACCATCAGCATCACATGTAACTTCTCTGTAAATTAAATGTAGAGCATGTTGAAGTCATGTCTGCAGTGTTCTACGGGCAAAAGCGCAGGTTCTTTATTTTAATATTATGAAGTTACTTTTGTCATATTTGATAGTAAAAGAAAGATGTTTGCAATCCAAGGACCCTGAAATATGCTACTTATGAATGCATCTGGGGAAAAAAAGAAAGTACTTGAAGGCCTTCTCCAGCCTCAAAACATTGAGTTGGAATGAAGAAGTTTCAGGAATTGGAATGAAGATTCAGGAATTTGCAAATGAAAAGATGGTAGAAGGCTCTAGGGAAGCAACCCAGCTCAGGCCACAGAAATAGGCTTCAGGGTTTTGTGGTGATGAATAACTCTTTCTTCAGGGGTATTTGAAAATGTTAACACTTACCCTTCTGTGATGGAATTGCAAGATAGCTTCAGTTTTATTTCCAGTTTTTCTTTTGTTAATATATACTTTCAAATTTTTCAGCAATGAATACATATAATTATTATAATCAAAATTAAAAACTAAATAAAAATCTGTTAATCATTATCTTTCACTATGGTTAAACCCTTGAAATTAGCACCACAAAAATTTTTTTTAATATCTCCTCCAGCAAGGTTTATTACCAGACTCAGAAGTCCTGTTGTATGTGATCACAATCATGTCAAAATGACCTATCTACACCTAGAAAGAAAAAGTGTCACTATGTTGATTTATAGTGCCTGCGGCTGGTAGACCCACTGGTAACTTTTCCTTCTTTTGACTTTTATACATTTTTCTCTCTTTCTTTTCTTTAAAGGAAGCCTCTATA
Organism: Delphinus delphis; assembly: GCF_949987515.2. Taxonomy (NCBI): domain Eukaryota; kingdom Metazoa; phylum Chordata; class Mammalia; order Artiodactyla; family Delphinidae; genus Delphinus; species Delphinus delphis. The sequence goes on from NC_082686.1 coordinate 5,139,031, forward strand.
TATATATATATATATATATATATATATATATATGTGTGTGTGTGTGTGTGTGTGTGTATATATATATATATATATATAAAGAAACATGTATTTGTGATTACTACCATATAACATGAGGCAGATAATCAATATCTTTAATAGAAAATAATGGAATGTGAAAATTTGATCTTTGTCAAAAATAATGGAAATTGCTATGGAAACTTTCCTTAAGATTAAGCTCCTTGTTTGCCTGGGACAGTCTTGAGTTGTGCCTGTTCTCCTGGTATCTGTTTTGTTTTTGTTTTTGTTTTTTGCGGTACGCGGGCCTCTCACTCTTGTGGCCTCTCCCGTTGCGGAGCGCAGGCTCCGGACGCGCAGGCTCAGCGGCCATGGCTCACGGGCCCAGCCGCTTCGTGGCATGTGGGATCTTCTTGGACTGGGGCACGAACTGGCGTCCCCTGCATTGGCAGGCGGACTCTCAACCACTGCGCCACCAGGGAAGCCCTCCTGGTATCTGTTTTATTCTCAAAAGTATTCCAGGTTAGATGATAGATTAATGGCCACCCTACTTAAGATACTTATGGAATCTAAAATATGACATAAATGAACTTATCTGTGAAACAGAAACAGACTCACAGACTTAGAGAACAGACTTGTGGTTGCCAAGGGGGAGGGGGCTGGGGGGAGGATGTATTGGGAGTTTGGGGTTAGCAGATGCCCACTATTATATAGAGAATGGATAAACATTATGGTCCTACTATAGAGCACAGGGAACTATATTCAGTATCTTGTGATAAACCATAATGGAAAAGAATATGAAAATGAACCTATATATGTGTATAACTGAATAACTTTGCCTACAGCAGAAATTAACACATTATAAATCAACTATACTTCAATAAAATAAATTTTAAAAAAAGAAAGAAAGAAAAGATACTTATGGAGATATTTAATAATACTGAAAGGGTCAAATTTATTTAGCTTCTACCATTATCAAGGCCTTCATGAAAATTCACGTGCAGTTATTTGTCATTCAAACTATAAAACATGATTTCTTAGGAGAAAATTATAAAGATGAGATAATCAATCTCTTAGTTTCTTTTTCCTCTAAACAGTTCCCCAGTTGAGGGACTTCCCTGGTGGTCCAATGGTAAAGAATCCACCTTCCAATGCAGGGGGACGTGGGTTCGATCCCTGGTCGGGGAACTAAGATCCCACGTGCCGCGGGGCAACTAAGCCCGTGTGCCACAACTACTGAACCTGTGCACCACAACTAGAGAGAAGCCCGCACACCGCAGTGAAAGATCCTGCGTGCCACAACTAAGACCCGAAGCAGCCAAAAAATAAATAAATTTCAAAAAATAAATAAAAAACGATTCCTCACTTGAGCAATCCCTAATTAACTTGGGGGAAGTAGAAAGCTAAAGCGACCATTGGAAGTGTGTGGGTTTCCTCTATCTTTATAACTTTGGGTGGGGATATACCAGTTTTGAATTATAAACTTATTGGGAGATGACATTTTTTACCATGAACATCTGAGTTGCATTATTATTCTTGTTATGACTTCATCAAGAAATATATAAGAAAATTATTAAAGCTTGCTAATGCTGTGTTTACTTATTTGGAAAATGAAATTTTGTCCTGATTGGAACTTAGCTTTATCAATAAAACCAGACTTTTGAGTCATGTCTGAGAAGCAGTACAGGCCCATCCTAATCATTAAATAGAAGTACTTGGAAGTTGTTTAACTATTTGTATGTGCCACTTCCTTCCGTGATTTGTCTTCCTGCAGATGGAACTCCCAAAATTATTTCTGCCTTTAGTGAAAAAGTGGTGAGTCCAGCAGAGCCTGTCTCCCTCATGTGCAACGTGAAGGGAACACCGTTGCCCACGATCACGTGGACCCTGGACGATGACCCCATCCTCAAGGGCGGCAGTCACCGCATCAGCCAGATGATCACCTCCGAGGGCAACGTGGTCAGCTACCTGAACATCTCCAGCTCTCAGGTCCGGGACGGGGGAGTCTACCGCTGCACTGCCAACAACTCGGCGGGAGTCGTCCTGTACCAGGCTCGAATAAACGTAAGAGGTGCTTGTCAAATCAGCTCCTCAAAAAACACACATAACTCATTGTAGTGGAGAAGAAGGTTTCTGCATGCACCGAGCCGAGTCTTGGAATGCCAAAAACGGATTAACTGTCGCTTCCCATTTCCTACCCTCTGCTTCCTACTCAGGAATGGCAGTGATTGGGTTACTGTTGGAGATGGCATTTTGGTTTCTTTAGTCAGCGTGTTCTCTTGTTTTATTCTTAGACTTGTCCACTGGAGCTTTCCTTTCCTGGTTTATGCTGTGCATGCATGCTCTTTCCTTCCTCCTCTTCCATTCTGCTGTGTCCATGGTAACCCTTCACGTACCTGGTATTTAACTGACATTCACAGTGCAACATGGCATAACCTCCATCTTCATAACCTAGTGTACAGAGAGAGTTAAACAACTGAATGGCTACCAGAGTTTTCACCAAAAGAGCGTGACTGTTCAGTGCAGCTAGTTACCTTTTATTGATTAAATTGCCTTTTGTCCTATAATTCAAAACATCTTAACAGAAGTAGTTGATAATTAAAGTATTTAACACTCAATTCATTTGAAAGTAACAAAATTAAAAGGAAAAAAAAATAAACCTTCTTGGTAGAAAATGCCAAATGCAGAAAAAAATGTGCTTAACTGAAACAGATGTCCTTACATGAAACTAATCTACATTTTTAACTCAAGGAAAAGTGTACCCATTTCCACACATAACAGGTACCCTTAAATTATTTTCAAGAGTTTCTCTGTGTCTCTCCAGGGCCTGCAAGCATTCGACCGATGAAAAATATCACAGCAATAGCAGGACGGGACACATACATTCACTGTCGTGTGATTGGCTACCCATATTACTCCATCAAATGGTACAAGAACTCTAATCTGCTTCCTTTTAACCACCGCCAAGTGGCATTTGAGAACAATGGCACGCTAAAACTCTCGGATGTGCAAAAGGAAGTTGACGAGGGGGAGTACACCTGCAACGTGCTGGTTCAACCCCAGCTCTCCACCAGCCAGAGCGTCCACGTGACGGTCAAAGGTAAGGCTGTCCCTCGGTCCCCACACAGCTCACCATGACTAAGCTCAACTGTTTCACCAGACCAACCGTTAGGAGTGGGGTAATCTCAAAATCTGCATATTCAGAATAGGACAGTTACAAAGACTGAAGAATGATAAGGTCCATTGGATGTTCTAACCTCTTTACCACTGCATCTTCACCAGAGTGATGGTTGATGTAGTCTTCTTTTCACATGAACTTTTGGCTTGGTTTTCCAGGGGATTTGTGTTTTTATAAAATCATAGAAAAAAAGAAACATATCATTGACTTGGTTATCTAGTTGGCTGACAGACTGTTTTAAAACACATAGCTTTGTTTTCCTAAAACCTCCTAAAAGTGAGTTCTTTTAGAAGCCAACTAGAAGAGATTTTCTATAATGGATGAGGACTTCAAACAAAATAGATGAGCAGGTCAAAGCAACAACATAGGAATGCTATGTTTAAAGGACTCCACCGAAAACTTTCCTGCCTTTTAAATTATTCTTGACATCATGACATCATGACGTGGACTGTCATGGACTCTAACCGTCAAGATGAGTTTTGGAGATCATGCAGCTCAACCCCAATCTCCTTGTCAGTAAAGACCTGTAAGTGACAAGGCTCCCCCAGGGACATACAGCTTTGTAGTGTGGCAGACCCTTAGGGGAACCCATTTCTTCCATTTCCCAATCCAGTTTCCTCAAGTGAACATAAAATGAAAATTTTCAGTTATGTAAATAATTGCAGGAAACAGGTCATGGAAATAGCTCTAAGGCACCATGAAGTAATACCAAAAATATGTGGAAACGGCCTCCTGCCCTGCTAAGCTGCCTGCCTGAGCTACACGGTTATCTCCCTAGGTACCAATAATTGCCTTTAATGTCCTGGTTACAAAGCTGCATAGGTTTTCCATGGTCTTCCCCAACCATCTTTTCTCACAAATCCTGTTAGTTTACCTGTTTAGGGACACCTATAAATACACACACACACACACACACACACACACACGCACACACGCACACGCACGCACATGCACACACACACAATGTATTTTATTATGTAGTATATGTTAGGTAACATGTATTATCTATTACATATTACATACACCTGCATATAACTTTGAATGTTTTTAATAACCACATATCTTAAGAATTTTCTCAAATCATTAGAAATTCTTAGTAAGCCAGATTGGTCATAGCTGCATAAAACTTCATTTTGTGATTGTATTTATTTCTTTAACTATGATGGATGGAATATCTATGCTATGCCCAGTAGGTCAATACCTCAGAAAATAAGTTCTACTTGATGACAAAGAATTTTCCCTAAAAGAAACCAACCCCAGGGATAAAAAGAAGCCAAGCAAAGACCATCGGTAGGGAGGGTGGGAGTGGGCACCAGATGGAAGGAGGCTGTCAGGTGTGGCAATCAGATCAGAGAGGCAGAAAGCAGAATGCCCTCCAGATGCAAGATGATATTAAAACCAAAGAGATCTATAAAACTTACAACAGCCAAATGATCAGAGATAGAAATGTGCCCGGCAGTCTCTAATGAAAGCCTTCCAGATGACAGATTAGATGTCTCCATGGACCCTACCATATGAGAATATCACACACTAAGAAAAATTTGATTAGAAAGACTTTGAACAATGGGTTTACCAAGAAGCTGGGAATACAAAACTTGCTAAAGAAATCTATATTCCACTGCTGTGCATTCATTGTAAGTTAATTTTTTGTGCACATGCCTGGGCAGAGGAGAGAGTATATACTTTTTGTTAATCGTTGCTTCAAAACATGCTTTCTTTTGTTTTAAGGAGCAATGTCTAAACTAAATATAAATACAGTTGGCTATTAATACTACAGTATATTCCACCTTACTTTTATTGAATTTTATCTTTTGGGGTAGACAAATGAAACTGCAGATACTGCAGGCTGAGTGGATAGGGTTAAGCCTGCTTAAACCTGTGTAGGGCTTCCCAGGTGAAAAATAATAAATTCTGGACTCCTATATGTCAACCTAGGGCATACTTTTTGGAGGGAGTCATATTCACGTGCATTGCACTCTAGCAAAGATATTTAGAGTAATTTGATTTAAGATACCACTTGCATTTCTTGCTTAAAATGACATCTAACTGTCAACATACAGTAACAGTTATACACCATTAACAATCTTAGCCTTTCCTCAGATGTCAGTAGAAAGTCGTAACCATATTAACTTCTGAGCATTTAAATTTGAATTTTAAAATGTTTTGAAATGAAATATGTAAATTAAATCACACTCCAGTGGTCAGGTTTGTAGCTCATCAAAGCTTTTAAAAAAATTAATAACCTTTACTATTTTCAATTATGGTAAGGATTATGATAAGGGAGAGATAAGACATCAACTGAGTTACAGGAAAAGACTGAAATTTTTGACTCTCCCTGTGGAGCAGGATTGGAAGACAGGCTTCCTTATTTTATTTATATATATTCAGCTCCATTACCTTTGCGATTAGACTACACAGTGAATACTGTATTCAGATCATTTTAGAAGAGCAAATATAATACCTCAAAAGTTGGCTTCATTTGGAAGTGGGCCCACTTGTTTCCATTAATAATGCTGCAAACTGTAAAACTAAACCATTTTTATCTTGTTTCCAGGAGGTTTTTCTTTAACACTAGAGTGGTGTGTGTGTGTGGTATGTGTGCGTGTGTGTGTGCATGTGTGTGTGTGTGTGTGTGTGTGTGTGTGTGTGTGTGTAGATGACATTTGGAAACAATACTATTTTTCAGTCATGTCTTTTTTGCTTCTTTATTCCCCCTTCACTTATTTTGTATCATATGACTTGGGAAATTTTTAAAAAAATCAAAGATTGATATAAATAGCATTTTGATCATTAGTAGTGCCTGAAACTTAAGAAGTTCTAAACTATATTAACGAGAAGCGCAATTTTGCTTCCTTCAAACATGTAGGGAGAAATGAATGTCAAAATCCCTTTTTTCACTTCATTTCAATTTAACAAGCAGTGTTACATTTAACACAGTGCAGAGCTCTTCCTGCCTCATTTTAGGTGCCACACTGAAGTTGAACAGTGCCCAGTTGAGTGTTCTAATTGCTAGAGACCAACACAGCCAGGAAAGTTAATTGGCTGCTGGATAAAAATGTCATCTTCTATTTGTATTTATATAAAACTTTGTCGTTTACAAAACACTTTCATAATTGTAATCTTAATTAATATGCACAGTGAGCCTGTAATGTAGGTAAAGCATCACCAGAGAAACAGAATAAGAGAGCAGGAGGCCTGCTCAGGATTGTCCAGTAATATGTTCAGGGCTCAAATACACATCTTTGCTTTCCAGTACCACCCCACAGTGTGTTTTTGAAAAGTAATTCACACTGCAGTGGGAAGCCAAGATTGAAGTGAGGAGAAATTAACTCAAAGTACCTGGGAAGAAAGCTGTTTAAAAAATCAAGAAAGGAGATTATCTTAGAAGTAAGGGTATGAGCTATTGAGTGCCTAACGTAAGAGAGAGGGAGAATTAGTTAAATTGAAAAGAGGGAAAGGAAGGAATGGATTTGGTGAGTGAGCATGGGTAAGAACCAGAGGACTCCAGAAGTTCTAGTCTGGATGATGGAAAGTCCAAGAGGGAGAACCTAAAATATCTTATGAACGGTAGGCTTAGTATCATGTGTCTGTGGACCACTATTCTGGATTCAGACCAGGGGAACTTTGATATAAGAATTTGGGGAGTGGGCTGCAATTAGTAGAGAGCAGTGGTTGAAATTGTAACTTGGCAAGTGTGTCTAAGAAGCATCAAGCTTTTGGAATTGTATTTTATGAGTTTTTTTAATTAACGTTTGCCAGTTTGTTGTATTTTTTAGAGTCCACGTATAAGTGATATCATACAGTATTTGTCTTTCTCTGTCTGCCTTACTTCACTTAGCATAATGCCATCCAAGTCTATCCATGCTGCTGCAAATGGCAAGGGGTCATTCTTTTTATGGCCGAGTAGTATTCCGTTGTGTATATATATGTATAGATATCACATCTGCCTTATCCATTCATCTGTTGATGGACATTTAGGTTGCTTCCTTGTCTTGACAATTGTAAATAACACTGTGAACATTGGGGTGCATATATCTGTTTGAATTAGTGTTTTTGTTTTTTCAGATATATACCTAGGAGTGGAATTGCTGGGTCATATGGTGGTTCTATTTTTAGTTTTTTGAGAAAAAACTACAATAAACTAGTGAGCAAAATAAAAAAAGAAGCAGACTCACAGACATAGAGAACAAACTAGTGTTTACCAGTGGGGAGAAGGGAGCGGGGAGGGGCAATATAGGAGTAGGGGATTTTTCAAAAAGATTATTATGGGATTATATGAAATCATGTATGTGAAACTGTTGAAAATTATAAAGCATTATAAAATTTAAAGAATCTTTTATTCGATAAATAAGTTAAAAAAATCTATATTTGTCAATAATGAGGTGAGATGGTGATGCTAGAAAGGAAATAAAAGCAGTGACAAAATTCACTCTTTCATATTTCATTTCATTTTCTAAATGTAGCACTTCCCAGTTCTAATTCGAGACAGATTTTTATCGTTTCCTGCTTCAAACTGATGGAAGAGTTAGGTGTCGTTGACAGCATTTCCGACTCATGGTCGTGACCCTTTGTGTTCTGCAGCCTAACTGACACACTCTTCTGCACCATCTGGCAGAAAGATCCTGCTCTCACTGCAGCTTTTGATCATAGGGTGCATCTCACCTCGTCTGTCATCCTAGCGGCCTCACAGAGCTGCTGTTGGTGCAGTTGGGGAAATGAACACCCTGTTAAAAATGGTGCTGAGAATGCGTCTGCTTTCCTCCACCTCTCAGTGAGCGGCCAGGAACGTAGTCTTCTAATGACATCATCCTTCAAGGGCTCCTGACAAGCTAATGTCGCTTGGCCCAGGCAGAGCTGCAGCTCTGTGCACGGAAACAACCTTGGCAGTGTCACCCACTCCCACTTTGTGACTGACGTTTGCTCATTTGCTCTTCCAGCCAGAGCACCGTCAACCTCCACCAGGTTCCAAACCCAACTCTGTCAGGGATGAAGAGTCTTCTTCTCTTTATCACTTTCACTTTCTTCCACTCTCCTCTCTCCAGCTACTGGAGTCATTTATAATACTGTTCATAGAAAACATAACATTTCGGGGTTATTTTTCTCTTTTAAGTGCCTCATTAAAGTTGAGCAATGTTTAATTTAAGGTCCTATTTGCTAGGGTCTTGTGTGACCATAAATTTTAGTCATTTGCAAAATTGTTGTATTGATTTTCAACAACTACTTAGAGAGTGTACAGTTTATATTGTGAGTAATATGGGAGAAAATAAAGCTGGTGGGGGAACATAAAGGCAATACATTAAATGTGTAACACTTTCGTGGTAATTTATGACTTCAAATGGGAATTTAAGTTCTCTTTGTTAATGTAACATCCTAATGTGGCAAAAGAAGGCTGATTGTGTGGAGAATTTTCACCATCCCTCCTCTGTAAACTACCAAAGACGCACTCATGTTTAAATGTGCTTAAATGGCTGTAGTTTCTCACCTGACCTGAGGAGAGGTGCTCTCACACTTCCACAGAAGAGAAGTTCTTTACTTTGGTTAGGATGTCAAGACTGAGTTCCAAACTCAGCTGGAGCACTTGCCTTCAAACAGATTTGTCCTGGAGATAGGTTGCTTTGTTATTTTTCTTCCAATCTGGAAAATGAAGCTGGTACCTTTCTTTTTTTTTAACCTGTTTCTTGTTACATTTTAATTATTTTTTATTTTTAAAATTAATTTCTGTTGGAGTGTAGTTGCTTTACAGTGTTGTGTTAGTTTCTGCTGTACAGCAAAGCGAATCAGCTATGCATATACATATATCCTTTCTGTTTTGGATTTCCTTCCCATTTAGGTCACCATGGTACATTGAGTAGAGTCGCTCATTAGTTATCTATTTTATACATAGTATCAGTATTGTATATATGTCAATCCCAAACTCCCAATTCCTCCCACCACCCCCCTTCCCCCTTGGTATCCATACATTTGTTCTCTATGTCTGTGTCTTTATTTCTGTTTTGCAAATAAGAGAGGGTGTGGAGAAAAGGGAACACTCACGCACTGTTGGTGGGAATGTAAATTGATACGGCCACTATGGAGAACAGTAGGGAGGTTCCTTAAAAAACTAAAAATAGAACCACCATATGACTCAGCAATCCCACTACTGGTACCTTTCTTTAAGGAAACACTATATTAGTTTTTTTTTTTTTTTTACAAATAACATCTCAAATTGGTTTCCTGTAAGTAGACAAAAAGAAAAAGAACATGTATTTGGTTTGCTATGAAGTCAAAGAATGCAAATTTTTATTCAGTTAAAATTAAAATTGTGGGAGAAATAAGGTTTTGCAATACTTGTTATGCATGTTAGACACAGGGACTCCAAGAAGGAGAGAATGAAGTAGAGATGAGAAAGGAAGAAAACATGACAAGAAGATTACTCACACTTTCACTGCCTGACCCACAGTCAATCTCTCTAGATATACACACAGTTGTATGTGCACACAAACACACGCAGGGGGAAAAATTCCTTTGGTAGTGCTTAAGTGATAATGCCCTGATAATATTTTAATCAGAAAAATTTAAACTCATTAAATATGGACCAGTACAAACGCAAGTAATTGTCAAAATATATAAGTTCAACAGAATTTGTAGTTTATGCACATGCAATATATAACAAATATTTATTTTATTACATTTATTTATAAATATAAAGATATTACATTCACACATAAAGTATTCCTATGTGTTGAAATCATGTGTAAATATTTATGTGTGTTATATTCAAATGTAGATGGACTTAAGTATATATAAAATATGCCTACACATGTGTAAATAGATGATACAAGGATAGAACCTTAGGGATATAAATAAACTTGGGGTTCATCTAGACCAGCATCCCATGTGATACTCAACCTGCCCTTCGACTGTACTCAAATTTTTCCAGACTGTCTGCACGGGATCTCTGCAGTGCCCCCAATGAGCTCTAAGCCCTTTCTGATTCTGCTTGGCCATGATGATCAGACATTTCTTCCTCCTGTTGAATACAAATCTGTCTTCTCTAATTCTTCCTCTTCTTTCTGGTCCATTGTTTCCTCTGGGGCAGCTCAGAGGAACTCTCCCCCCTCCCCATAGAAACTACCCAATGTGGGCAACGATGAGCCACTGCCTTCCTGACTCACCATCTTTAACATCCTCATTCGTTCAACTGTGTTGTGTACAACAAAGCTCAGAAACTGGTTTCCTTTGTAAGGACACATGGATGTGTCCGTCTGCTCTCAGAGAAACAAGCCTTCTAGGAATTGTCTAATGTCTGAAAGAGGGAAAAGAGAATATCACCTCGATCCTGAAGATAAGGCTTCTTTGTTACAACCCATGTCCCCACTGTTGAGACGTTCCTTTGGGCTCAAGAGCAAAAACCCAGGTGCTGATTGGTCAGATGGGAACTTTGTTCTGTTTTGTCAATATTTGGTTTATACCACACCTTTATCATCAGTTCATACAAATTCCCTATTTTGCTTTATCTTTTTTTTTAAACCATTCACCAATTCTGGTATTGTTCTTCCCTATTTCCATGCCACATATTTATGTTTACTTAATATATTTATCTTTTTTAAAACGTTTTATTTTATATTGTAGTATAGCTGATTAACAATGTTGTGATAGTTTCAGGTGCACAGCAAAGCGACTCAGCCATACATACACATGTACCCATTCTCCCCCAGACTCCCGTCCCATCCAGGCTGCCACATAACATTAAGCAGAGTTCCCTGTGCTGTACAGTAGGTCCTTGTTGGTGATCCATTTTAAATACAGCAGCACATGTCGATTCCAAACTCCATAACTATCCCTTCCCCCTATCCTTCCCCCTAGTAACCATAAGTTTGCTCTCTAAATCTGTATGTTTCTGTTTTGTAAATAAGTTCATTTGTATCATTTCTTTGTGGATTCCACATATAAGGGATATCACATGGTATTTCTCTTTCTCTGTATGACTAAAATTAGAGCTACCATATGACCCTGCAATCCCCCTCCTGGCCATATGTCTGGAGAAAGACATAGTCCAAAAGGATACAAGCACCACAATGTTCATTGCAGCACTGTTTACAATAGCCAGGACATGGAAGCAACCTAAATGTCCATGGACAGAGGAATGGATATAGAAGATGTGGTGCATATATTTATCTTAAATATGCTTTCTATGCCCTTATTAAGATAAAGATAAAACCATAAAAGTAAACACTTAGGTTGTCTCCTAGATCTTTGACTCTATATATGATGCTACAATGAATATCCTTGTAGATGTGCCTATATGTAATACTAAGTACAGGATAGGAAATAGAATTGTTACATCATAGAATTTAATTTCACTAATGACTAAACAGCGCTCTCCAAAATTCCTATACTAGTTTATGCCGCCACCAGCCATGTGTAGAAGGTCACAGTTCCCTATATCTTTGCCAATAATTAATATTATCTGCCCTTCTAATTTTTGCAGTATAATGGATGTAATGTTTATTTTAATTTCTTCCATCACTACTGAGGTTGAGCATCTCTTTATATTCTTTTTAGGTATTTGGGTGTCCCATCTATGAATTTCCTTTACGCATTTTGCCATCAGTCTTCCTGCTATTTCTTCCTGCTTTGCTATAGTTCTTTAATGTAAATATGAAGCTTTTGTTACTTATACATAGCTGTGAGTATATTTTCCAAGGTCTCTTGGCTCTTTATCTTTGATTGTCTTCATTGGGATCTGGTTTAAGAAGACTCTGGGCTCATGGAAGATCCATGCCTACATTTTTTTTTCTATATTTGCTCTACATTTACATTCCACTGTCCACATTTAGGTCTTCAGTCCACATTGAGGATTAGGGATATAGTAGAAGTGGGTGTCCAATTTTTTCTTTGTTGATTGAGTCAGTATTCCTAATATAATTTATTAAATAACCCATGCTTTCCACTCTTCTACATATATCAAGATATCATGGTGGTGTGGACAGAGGTCATTTTCGTTCTGTGAAATGTATTGAAACTTTCTTTATGGATGTTTCATATATTAATAAATGTCTGTTTTTTCATATATTTGTTGGGCATAGGTTTGTATGTGTTAGATTAAATTTAATAATTATGTTATATCTCATCTCTAGCTTTGCCAATTTTTTATTCCTTTCATTGACCAGTGATCAAAGTGGGCGTTAATATTACCAAATGTAATTGATTTATCTATCTTCTGCTACAATCTCTGGTAATTTTTTGTCTTGTAACATCTATTATATGATTGAAAATTCCTCTTCTTGCCTTCTTTGTGCTTGGTAGATCTTTTCCCATTTCTTCAACTCCTGCTTTTATGTAGCTTTTTATTCTGTGATGTTGCTTGAACCCAGTTTTTAATCCAGTGTGTGTGTGTGTGTGTGTGTGTGTGTGTGTGTGTGTGTGTGCGTGTGACTTTTGATGCGTGTTTAACACATATATGTTTATTTGAATTGATTTTATATCAAAAGTTGTTTTAGTCAGATTATTTTATATTTTCCGTTTACTCTCTACTTCTTGTTCTCTCTCTTAACTTGGCACTGAACAGGATCACTCATGTATTGATAATTAGGTTTACAAAAAGATCTGTTGATACTAAGTGCTCATAAATATGCTGCAATCATATCTCCAAGCACATAAACGTCCTTGTACTAACTATTCACTTCAGTGAAAGAATTTGTTAATTTCTTCAAGAAAGAGCCAGTTGCTTATGATGTGTATTAATCTGGGTGTGGCAATAAAATACCTTGGTTTTGAAGACCTGAATCTTCCAGGTTGTCCACAAGTGATAAGAATACTTGGAAGATTTCACTCTGTACCTTTCTTTCAAAGAATCAGAACACGTCTGCGCTGAAAGCCATCTTGTCTGAGTCTTATCAAGAGGAATTAGAGACCCCGAAAATTGAGGAGACTCATGGAGGGACACACAGTTGGCTGAAAGTGTAGAGAGGGGTCTGTATAATTAGTTTTGCATAGATCTATGCTGATGTGAATATTGGGTGGATGGAATATAGAGGGACATATCTTTCATTGGTGTATATTCATGCATTTAACAGTATCCCTCCTTCATTATATCACTAATTCAATGCCTGAAATTTGCCAAAATAATTTCACTGACTTACAGCTTTGTTGAAATATCATAGTTACCTTTTTATATCCTTGTCTTCTCTGTGACGTATTTCATAAAAAAGAATACAGCCACCTGAAGTCAGTTACAGTTAATAACCAAGCTTTTAAAGAAGGATGACCTTTTCTAAGCCAAGGTCATGAAAAATATTTCTCAAGTAAATACCTTGCTATTACTAGCAATTCTTGTAAAGAAGCTAATTGGGAAAAGAAGGTAAGCTTTAGAACGAATGCCAGCGATTTTGTGAATTTTGGCTGTCCTTGTCATTTAGCCTGGCCGTCATCACCTCTAGTTTGAGTCCCATGGCTTTGCCTGCACTAATAGTCCATAGAAATAAAAATAAAATAAGTGCAACCCATCTGGAAGAGTCTTTTCTCCACTTGGGTTAGTACAACAGGAGAGCTATGTTTCATTTTCTTGATGCTATTATGATTCAAATGGCTTTTCTTTAAATATTAGAGATGCAAGTTAGTTTAGGTTAAATCAGAAAACTACTCAGTTTTATTACCAAGTCTCTATGTAACCATGTTATTGACCCCAACCAGGAGAAAAGTAACCTGCCTATCTATCTCCTCAGTCCAAGGTGACTCTTATTGTTAAATACAGAAATTCTCATGAATTCTGCAGGTGTTCACCAGTTTTAAATGTTAAAGAAACTATTTATTTCAACATAATATGGTTATGGCTACCAAATGCCTTCCATGAAAATCCTTGAAGAAATGTCTTATATGGTTAAAAACTAGAATCCCCTGAAAAAACCACCCAATTCCTACCCCTATATCCCACTACAGGCATCTATATAGGTGGTCCATTTTTCCTGAGAGTGCTTTGGAAGAAGATGCTGTCATGTTTCTCATGGCTCGTTTTAGTGTTTTATTTCTGAAAATTTCAAGCAGTTTGTCTTCTCTTTATATCTAATATGTATCTTTCCAGCTGATGAAAACAACAGTTCCTGTTTATCTTTATTATAATTCTACATTATTCCTTAAGGATTTTTTTTCTTCCTAAAATGTTTTAAGTGTATTTTCTCCCATGGACTTAATTGGTATTTTAAAACATTTTAAAAGTTTCTCTTACCTTTATACTTATGTTGTCATATTTATGGCTCTGTAGTTCTTCTCGTAATCTGGTCGTCCAAAATAGGCATCCTACATAAGAACGACCTTGTTTAAAAATCTTAGTAGGAGAGTTAGCTACACTCATCTCTGATTTATTCCGAAGTTACACTCTTCTTATGTCAACTGTGCTATTCTGGTGGGTTGTATTTAGCTTCTGAACGCTACCTATGCTTTTGGCTTCATCTACTGGGAACCCATTATCCAGGGCATGCAGTATGTGTACGTGCTTGGGTATTTGTGTGTGTGTGTGTGTGTGTGTGTGTGTGTGATTAATGTTTGCCAGGTTTTCTTGTGTTTTTAAGTTGAGCCTTCTGGGATTTCTTGGGTTCCAATTCAGATATTGGCATTGAATTCTTCCTCAGTTTTGTACTCTTGGACATACATTTACTGAGCTTGTGAATATGCACAGCCCCATGTTAAAGGTAAAGACGGAAGTTCCGTGCTGAGCACTGGCTGAGCTTAGGGCAGGTAAATGAGTAAAACAAACAAGTGAATAAACAGATACAGACTTTTTGAAGGTAATAAGCAGCATTCTTTTTTGAATTTTTATTTTATTTATTTATTTTTTGCGGTACGCGGCCTCTCACTGCTGTGGCCTCTCCCGTTGCAGAGCACAGGCTCCGGACGCGCAGGCTCAGCGGCCATGGCTCACAGGCCCAGCCGCTCCACGGCATGTGGGATCTTCCCGGACCGGGGCATGAACCCGTGTCCCCTGCATCAGCAGGTGGACTCTCAACCACTGTGCCACCAGGGAAGCCTGAGCAGCATTCTTAAAATTAACTTTTCAAACTATTTTTTTCCCTTGCTTCTGTCATCCCTTTTCTGTTCTGCAGGAGAATAGGAAAATACTGATAATCACGTACAGAGGGGTCTTACTAAAAGAGAACCCAGCACACATGATAATTCTCCCCTGGTCACAGTCCAAAATGAATAAAAGCAACATGGATGGATGGATGGATGGATGGATGGATGCAGTATACAGAGGCAGTATTACAAACAGACCTGGTTTTGTTATGAATAGTAGATCAATTTTTTAATTTATTTATTTTATTTACTTATTTTATTTTATTTATTTATTTTTTTTGCGGTACGCGGACCTCTCACTGTTGTGGCCTCCCCTGTTGTGGAGCACAGGCTCCGGATGCGCAGGCTCCGTGGCCATGGCTCACGGGCCCAGCCACTCCGCGGCATGTGGGATCTTCCCGGACCGGGGCACGAACCCGTGTCCCCTGCATCAGCAGGCGGACTCTCAACCACTGCGCCACCAGGGAAGCCCCAATTTTTTTTATTTTTGATGAGGCAAACTGCTGCAGGTTGTATTCTCCCGGGAGCAGCCTCTGAGATGGAGTTTGGTGTGCAGGATGTTTACCAGGGAGTGTCCTTACCATCAACACGTGTGGAAGAAGGGAAAGGGGGAGGGACTGGGCACAGGGAGAAGATGTGCCGGCCCATGACAGCCTCATCTGACTCTACAGGGGTCTCTGGAGTGTTCCTTCAGGGTTGTCCTGAGTTGGGGCAAAATTGCCCTCTTCGCTCACTCATTGGAAGGGCCTGCACTTGGGTGAGGGGATCTCTGCAGCTGAGCCGACCTTTGACGTAGCTGATGACTGAAGGGTGCCCCCTGAGGTCACTCGCAGAATCTGGGGCTCATGTCCTTGAAGGAACCTGGGCCACGTGTCTTCACGTACATCAAATCCTACCACTTATGCAGATGTTAAATAGCTATCGATGTGCATCTTAAATACCTTTTCCTAAAAAAAATAGTTTTCATTAAATTGCTCCCACTTTCTCTAATAACGCCAGTCCAATATTTCAAATAGGAGATGAAAACTGTCACAGTGTAGGGCAGTAGCATCATTAGACTAGATGTTTTGTTACCCAAACAATTTTTAACTCAAAGAATCTCTTTGATTCCTATGATTTCTTTAGCTTATTCAGGCCATATCGGTGCATCTACTGTTAATGAGATCAAATAATAATAGGATGGTCACCGCCAACACAGGGTTGGGGTCAGTGGAAGGACCTATAGACAAATAACTATAATACATGACAGGAGGTAGCAAGTCTTGAGGGAAGTGGCACAGGGTGAGAAAAAAATCATTTCAACTAGCGATGGGAGAAGAGTGGGCAGGCAAATAAGAAAGTCACTAATTTCAGCACAATGCCATCAAAGAAATATATGGGAGGCGTTTTGGAAGTAGGGAAGATGGACATCTAGCTAGTTCTGGGCATAAACTCTGGAGTCAAAAAAAAGGTTTCCAAGGGAAACTGAGTTGAGTCTCAAAGGATTTACAGCCTGAAAAAATCTCCAAAGCAAGTAACAGCTGAGTTGAGTTTTCACACTTTAAGCTGGTAGGGGTGAGAATGGACACTGCTGGGGCGGGGGACAGAAAGAGGGACAGGGTGCAGCCCTTGACATTCAGAGTCAATGTGGCTGAACCAAAGGACACTTACTGTAGGCAAATGGTGTGAGTCGGCACAGAGACAGTATCAGATCTTGTAGCGTTCGGTGCCTCCTGCGCCATCCTAAAGGCAGCAAAGTGACAGAAGCAGAGGGAGATACAAAGTGTTTTAGAAAAACTAATCTGATTGAGGTCTCTGAGGTGGATTATACTTCAGAAAGAAAACAAATGGGAAGACCAATTAGGACACAATTGAAAAGTTTTAATACAAGATGGTGGGAGGTATGCATATGGCTGATTCACTTTGTTGTACAACAGAAACTAACACAGTATTGTGAAGCAATTATACTCCAATAAAGATCTATTAAATAAAATAAAGATGATGGAAGAATGCTTGGGGAAAAAAAGAGCCAGATGCAAGAGGTACTGAGAGGTGGAGTAGACAAGACATCACAGCCAGTGTGAGGGGTTGGAGATAAAGAGAAATGTACAGCTAGGAATATCATACGAAATCGTATCGTATCATATCATACTATGTTATATTATAAATAACATTAATGTAATAACTTATTATTCTGAGCTTCTTGCAGCTGGGAGATTTTGCTAGAGAACTGAATGAGAGGCTTAGATTAAGGGGAAACATGACACGTTTGGTTTGGGATTAGAGATGCTTCTGGGCCATCCAGATGGAGGTCTTAGTGGACAACTGAACAAGTAGTCAGGAAGCTTGAGAAGGAGTTTTGGATGAAGATGTTGATGAGGCAAACCACTGCATCGTGCTCACAACTGGCAGGGAGGCTGTAGGTGAGACCGTCAGGGAAACAGCGGGGGGGAGCCAGGCCAGGGCACTGAGGAACAACGTCTCCATTAGTGAGGGGCACAGAGTCTTCCTCTGAATCGCTGAACTATTTATTTAAGGTTTTCAATCTCCTGCTTACTTTGTGTGAACTTTTCAAATGGAAGAGGCCCCTACGCTCATTATCCCTTTGCTATGGGATCTATGAACTCTTATAAACTCTTATAAACCATCCGTCTAGGATTTATAAATACCCATAAGCAAGCAGAGATGGTGACAGCATTTATTATTCCTGAGAATACATTCCTAGTTCATAGTAATATAGAGAGATACATAGATAATTTCTGATCACATTGATCCCACAAACATTGTGTAATTCAATTCTAATAATTGAAAAAAACCTAGCACCTCATTGGCTGTATTGGACCCTTTGTTGAATAAAATGAGGACAATATTCTATATGGACAGAATAACATGCATTAGGAAATAATACCAGAAAGTAACGTAGTTTCCACTCCCTGTAAAACCTGCAACATAACCTGAGAAAAGATGTGTTTTATCACAGTAATATCTGCAGCAGATGGTGTTCTAACAACAGCAGGACCAACGGGAAGCAGGTGCTCACCTTGAGCGAGAATTGGGAAATTCGTGTATATGATTTTGCATGTTGTTTGTTTCACTTGTAAACAGGCCTTCAAGTCACGGCAGGTGTCTTGAACCTGGGACTTTCTGAAACTGGGGTAAATATGTGTGATCGGTTCCCCTATTGTTTTCTGTCCATGAAGGAGAATGTTTATCACTGAGAATGTAGCCAGAGCTGAGTAATCTCGGAAACTCCAATTTACGTTTCTGCTATGACACCTGTCTTAAAGAGTTCTAAGCCAAACAGGGATTCTTCTCCTTACCTGAGCACGGCTTAAATAATTCACGGGAGTGAATTTCCCTAAATGCACCCAAACCGCCTACTTAAATAACTCAGCCACAGAAATTTAAGTGTGGTCATTTCAATCTCTGGCTAAAGAAAACCTATTTAATTTTTTTACGTTTTATATGGCTTGGGTTGTTGAAAATATGCCCAGGATACAGCTCCCTAAGGGAATTTTTAGAGGTGGACCCTGAATGCCGTCCTATCACACGGGAGAGACAATGACTCACTCCTTCTCTGCCTTTCCCACCCAGCAGCAGCGCCAGAGAGCACCCTGCTGGCTCACTCCCGCCTTTTATTTCTGGGTCAGTGTTTGGGTGTCAGTTAATATCAGTTCATATTCAACCCCAAGGGAGCTTAGAGAGCAAGGTCAAGAAGGGCTTGCAGAGAAGCCCACATTTATGTGCACATGCTTAAGGCTCTGTTTATTTAGCACCTGCCGGCTCCCAGCAATGCCCTTCTTACTTGTGCTTTGTACCCTCCTGAAGCTCTGGAGGGCTCTGGTCATGCCCTTCTCACTTCAGCAGGTACAGGCCAAGGACCGGCAGCCCAATTCGTGGTGAGCCAGAAGCAGCTCTGGCAGAAGTCGCTCAGCTCAGGGGAACAAGCTGACGCAGTGGTTCAGAGCTGGCACCGGTGGCCGTACCTGAATAACCAAGGCCAGGTCTTGACTTTATCTCCCCAGCTTGCCCTAACAGCAGGGGGAGGGGTGGCTCAGCGGGTCCACTAGTTAGAAGTCCTGGGCCCCTAGGACATGTGGCATGTAATATGTGTGCACGGAAAATACTTGTCGTTGTGAGAACATGAATGCAAAAAGAGTAAAGAGTGATAGGTATAGAAGTAGGTATATTAGACAATCTTAGAGGGTAAAGGATCTTGGAAATTATACTCTAGGAACACTTGGAGGTTTTCAGGCGGGTTTTGCATTTCAGAACACTTTGGTGATGGATATGTGGGAAATGCATTTCAGGGAGAATAAAATAATTATTATTTTGGTACAGGTGAGAGATAAGAGAGGACTCTTGGCAGTGGAAGTCAGAATGCATAGAAAGGTCCTGATTCAAAAGAGATTTAGACCAGGAAATCTTGAGGGATTTAGTGATTTATTAGATGATAAGATTGAGAACAAGATAGAAGTATGCATGCCTCTCAGTTTCCAGATTTAGTGCCCAACCACTTGGGAATTGCTTAGTCTGCTCATTCAGTCACGTCATAAACTTCATGGGCCCCAAGACTACTCAGGCTGAATAGCAGCCTCACCTTTTGTCCTTCCCATCTCACCATCTCATCATTGTTATGTCCTGGATGTATCTCTCTTTGTATTCATAACTTCAGGATTGTCTAATGTGCAAAATGTAGACACATGTTCATCATCACCTCTTAAAAGGTATTTTCAAAAACTATTATGCAGTTAAGATGTACAAGGCACCATTTATTCCACTAGTTGTGGGAAGTAAAAAAGATAAACTCGATATATCTTCTGCTTCCTGGGTCACTCTACTTAGGAAACAGCCTCATACATAGATCACTATATTCACGTGTCATATATTTTATTATAAAATCTTGAACAACAGGCTCTTGGGGTGGAAGGAGAAAGATTTTAATTGTGGTGTGTGAACAGAATGGAGGACTATATCACATGGGGCCGTAATCTACAATTCTGTACTCTAAAGCATACTGTAAAGTGGCAGAATTGGACAAAGAACCAATTCTATGGGTAGATAGTCCATTAAGCGATGTGCTCGACCCACAAGTCACAAGTGTTCACCAGCCTCACGGTTTTTGAGCCACAGCTTGTATTTGGATGGACAGTACAGAGCCCTGAGCCTACGCAGGTTCTAGGCATCCCTGATGGGCATACGGATTCTAAAATGGGTGTGTAATTGGGACTGAACTCTCAGAGATCAGCCATGGGATTTGCATTCCCACAATGGACAGGATTAGGAGGTGCAATTTTTGGAGACTTTATGAAACATGTAAGATGTTATAAAAAGAAAATGTCTTAAAGGATGGGAAGAAAGGGCTTGTTAAACAGAATGGAGAAGAGGAGCTAGAAAGATGAAAATAACCACAGCCTTGACTCAGAATACTTTGGCCTGAGGCAGCCTCCCTGAGCAGCCTGATACCAAAAGCTGTCAACCTGAGACTTTTGTATGGAGACTCACAGAGTTAAATTACCAGTGGACGTGAAATGACGAAATGTTGGAATTGATGGAATTCTATATGGCCATGGAACTAGAGCCTTATATGTCTCAACATGCATGCAATGTATTTGATCTTCCCAGTGAATCATGGGCCTTGGGACAAAAGAAAAAAAAAAGAGTTAAGAGGAGGAAAGGTAGAAGGATGCTAACCTGAGCTACTTCTAGGTACCACCTGGGCTCTGGGGCTGGCATGTTACATAAAGCCTTCTCCTGACACTCATGAATTGTGTCACTGTCACCATGTTACCCATGAAGAAATGGAATCACAGAGTTAAAAAATAACTGGATCAAGATAACACTGCTAACTACTCAAGGCTGGCCAACACACAACTATGTTTGTTTCAGTATGTCATACTCCACTCTGGGTGAGGGGGAAAGTAAAACTTGTTTTGTCCCCTGTGAAAAAGAATATCCAGTTAGTTAATTTTTGAGGGACAAGACACAGAAATGTATTAGCCTCATTTAATGTTCTTGTTAAGGGTTTAGAAAGAATAAGAATCTAAACTAACATTTGACAGTATTCAAGGGCTCTGCACTGCCTCAGAGAAAGGAACCCCCAGCATTATGTAGAATAAAATACACAAGCCTGGTAAGAAGTGACATTTAGTAGATATTTATATACTTTATGAAGGACGGTTACATGGAAACCTGCCGCAGGTCGCATTCAGAATTTCTGCTCCTGTATTGTTACAAGGTTTTACTGTCAGTAAGATTCAGAGAATTTACCTTAAAAGGTGACATAATGACTCAGACACAATAAGCAATGTGCCTCAAACAGGTGATTTGGCTTCACCAACATCATTACAAGAGTTTTTGACTCACTTGGTTTACTTTTTGCCTCTAATTTTATATCTTATACATGTAAAATATAAGATTCTGGGCCCCTTAAAATATTTTTAAGCATTTTGTACAGCAGACTTGTGTTTTGTGACTGAAGCAAGGGAGCCAACACATGTAGTAAGAAGTGACATGACACACAGGTCTTTTAATTTGTGTTAAAAAAATAAAGTGCATCCCAATGTAATGTGGTAGGCAAAATAAGAAGTTACAAACATGATTTGACATTATTCTGGGAAGATGACTTTTCCCTCTAACTAAATTCTTCCTTTCATCATGAAAATTTTATTTTAACTATCTTGGATAGTTTCTGTTTATAAATACCTTTTAAAATATTTTAAATATTATCGTTTTCCCCTGTAATATATTAACAACAACTTATGAGTCAGATTCTTAATTATGCACTATGCTATTGTATTAATTGCGAAAAGCTGGCTATTATGAACAGTGTGCCCCAGCAAAAAATGTCCCCAGGTGCTGTGTGTGTTGCATTGTATCTACTCTTTGTAGTTTATGCTTCGTTTCTCCCCACCTTTACCTTACCAATTGTGGCTTCTTACTGAGCCCTCATCAATATGTCTGAATTCTCAGCGTCTGGTTTAGAGCAAGAAAGGAGATAATAAGGGTGCCGCAGAAGTTTAAAATACGATGTTCAGAGAGAGGGATTATCCTTTGAGTGACGTGAGTGAGGGTTAGTGCCTGGACTTTCTGACCTTTGTTTTTACTGGTTTGGAATCTTCATTTCCAGCGGTGTCACTTTATACCTAAACGTTTTGAAATTTACTTCTTTAACTATAATTATACTTCTTACAGTTCTATAAACCAGTGAATTACATATATTTTAGAATTATGGAAAGCATGAATTTTTAAAAATTGATTCACCTGTAGCTACTTCTTGCCTCTGTTCTTCAGAAATAATATGCATATGCCCTTTCTCTGTCCTATAACTTTCTTCTGCTATAAAAAGACACTCTTGTATTTAATAATTATTAACGGCCTACAGCCCATATTGTTTTCTTATTAAATAGATAGGTCAGAGGTGCTACATCTTATCTTTCTTTCTTTTTTTAAAATTTATTTATTTTTGGCTGTGATGGGTCTTCGTTGCTGCTCGTGGGCTTTTCTCTAGTTGCAGCGAGCAGGGGCTGCTCTTCCTTGCGGTGCACGGGCTTCTCATTGTGGTGGCTTCTCTTGTTGTGGAGCACGGGCTCTAGGCGCACAGGCTTCAGTAGTTGTGGCACGTGGGCTCAGTAGTTGTGGCTCGCGGGCTCTAGAGCACAGGCTCAGCAGTTGTGGCACACGGGCTTAGTTGCTCCGTGGCATGTGGGATCTTCCCGGACCAGGCTCCAACCCGTGTCCCCTGCATTGGCAGGCGGATTGCTAACCACTGACCCACGAGGGAAGCCCTTATTTTTCATTCTTGATCTGGGGCTTAGAAAGTAAGTCCTTATATATTTCTTGTCGGTATTGTAACTAATAAGGGAAATGGAGTCCTTTCCCTTGCCCACTAATGTTTCGTTTAACTGTTCTGTTTTTTTCCTCATATTAAAGGCTTATGAAATAGAATCAGTGCTAAGAAACCAATTCAGGTGCATGTGAAAGTCTGTGACTCCTGTGCTCATTCACTGCTCACAGCAGCCCCTCTCGTTTTACAAATAAGGAAACTGAGGCACGTAGGGGTGCTCACGACTTTAGTTAGTAGCACAGCTGAACTTAAACCCAGGTAGTCTGGCTCCAAAGTTCTTATCTTAGAAAAATGATCTGCAATTCAGATAAAAAGCACCAAGCCAAGAATGGGTGCTTAGGCTGGTCTGAGTAGACTCAAAATTAGGTTTCTGTGTGTCACAAACCAAAGAAGAAGAAACATAGTTACTTTTTATTTTTAAAATGTCAACTTATTAAGTGTTAATACTTAATATGGGGTAAACATTCGTAACACTTGGGGCAAGATTTAGAGAAATACAAGCACTTTTGCTACAACTTGGCACTTTCCCTGCCTAATGACAAACGACTGTGAACAAACACGGTGTAATCCAACTTGATCTATGCAGGGTGTAGGCTGTCAATATTTATTAAGCATAAGAATGTCTTCTTATAGCAGAAAAAAGTTACAGGATAGAGAAAGGGCTCTCCTTTTCAAGAACAGAGGCAAGAATTAGCTACAGAGTGATCAGAATTTAAAAAGAAAACAGAAACAAAATTCATGCTATCCACATTTCTAAAATATCACTAACTCATTGGTTATAAGCACCAGGTAGAACCTCATCCTGAGATCTTTTTCTCTTAGCGTCAGATCGACTTGTTGCAGACCCAAAGTTCTAACTTTACATTGAGGATCCACAGCAGTGTTGACATTGAATATGCTTGTCCGTACTTTCAGCTATCTGTTTCCTTGCTTGCTTGTTTGTTTGTTTCTCTCATAAAACCTAACATGAGTCACCTGCTTACTAACTCTGACTAATTTGCAACTTTGCTAATGACTAACTTGCAATTCTAACTTCCACCTTCTTTTGAAAGCGTACAGGAGTAGTAATAATAATATTAACTTACAGAAAAACCACTGCTATACTTTGTTGACATCCACTGCCTATGACTGCGAATGAAAGCTCCACTGGGTACAGATGGTATATCATGTTCATTGCTGTCTGACCAGCACACACAGTGCAGTATTGAGCACGTACCAGGTGCTCAGTAAGCACTTCCTGAGTGAATGAATGAATGCATGAATGGTTTCCGTTCAGATGTTTCTCATCTGGATCCTTTTTGTCTCCCCTGAGTTGATAATTGAAAGGAGACTACGACTGATTTAAAGAATAAACTTTGCAGACATCCTGCTGTTTAATAACTTCATTTTGTAAAATCACCTAATATAATAACTGGTTTATATTAGGTTATTATTGGCTTAATAATCGTAATAATCTATGAATAACTACCCCAAAAGGCTGATAGGAAGAGGATATTGATAACTAGTCCATGACTAGTAAGAAGGATGAATAAGAATTTATTAGGGAAATTAAATCAAAAAGAACATTCCAGACTGAGCTTCGCTGTGTCCAAGGCTGGCCAAGATGAAGACTATATAACCTTATCTTCAGTAGCAACACAACTCCACAACTCAGAAAACTGGCCACAGACCAGTTCATAACTTAAGGTCATGCTCAAGGAATGTGTAAAATTGAGGGGTGCAGAGTAATGATGCAATTATCCTAACACAAATCTTTTAAATTAACATTTGCTATTAGTTGGATGTTAGGTATTAAAAAATGTTAACAATTAAACTGGAATCTCTGCTTCTTCAATAGGGTTAAAGTATTAACAAGATGTGGAATGGATTGAAGAGGGAACAGTAATTGTACTCCTAATATTAGCAAAGCAGGAAAGAAATCTCTTGTACACATTATTTTTAAAAGCTTCCAAGAGAAAAGCAAACCCAGGTCCCTCTTTCATAGTATTTACACTGAAAAGTGCAGAATCTGAAATGTTTCCTTTAAAAATGATTATTGAATTTTTAAAAAATTTATCAAAATAAATGTGATGAAGCATATTTGCTGAAGTACAAACCAAGCCATGCTTTTCATTTAGAACAATGGGAAAATCCAAATAACAAAAGAGCACAATTTCAAATCTTCTACCAGTTCATATACTTTTATGCTATAGCAGTGATTTGTATTACTCTTTCAATGTCATGCAAAAGGGTTAAGGAAAAAAATATAGAGTATTTACACAGTTCATTATCATCTTTCCTCTCTTACTTTTTCTTTTCTTTTCTTTCAGTTCCACCTTTTATCCAACCTTTTGAGTTTCCAAGATTCTCCATTGGACAGCGGGTCTTCATCCCGTGTGTTGTGGTCTCAGGGGACCTACCCATCACCATCACCTGGCAGAAGGACGGCCGGCCAATCCCAGCGAGCCTCGGGGTGACCATTGACAACATTGACTTCACGAGCTCCTTAAGGATTTCCAACCTCTCCCTGATGCACAATGGGAATTACACCTGCATAGCCCGCAATGAGGCAGCAGCTGTGGAGCACCAAAGCCAACTAATTGTGAGAGGTGAGGAGACACTTAGGATGCATGGCACCTATGCAGTCAGATTCAACAGCACTCACCAATGGTGTTTCCTTGAAATGTTATGAAAATAACCAGAATTCATAAGAATTCCCTGTCATCCCGTTCAAACACACACACACACACACACACACACACACACACACACACACAGCTGTAGAAGCCAACTATGAACTCCCCTAAACTCCAAGCCAAGGTGTATTTACCTAAAATGTGAAGTTTCAGAAAATTAGCAGAGAAGAAATGTGTGAATGAGATGTGGCGACCATGGGATTTAATTCTTGAAATAAGGCTTCCCTGCATTAACCCAGTGACTTGTGAGGCCCAAAATCCATGAGCTCATGCTGTGTTGTATTTATTTTATGTAGCACTTTTTATATTATCATCTAGATTGATGGCTTTTAAAAATATTTGCCAAAGCCATATGTCACAGTTTTTCTGAAGTCAAAAAATAGTAGATTTTTATATTTTTTTATTTTAGTTTTAGAAATGTGGTTTTCTTTGTTCCTCCCTTCTGTTGAGCATTAAATGTCTATCTTGGAAGGATATTGAAACATTTACTAAATTAAGCAAAGTGTGACAATATTTATGAAAAAAAACTAAAATAAGATGGTTTAACTTGTAGAAAACTTTGCCAGGGCTCTCAATGCACCTAAAATGTAAGCAACAGTCTTATTTCAAATCTCTTTGCAAGTCAGCAAATTCCCATCAAGGTTCACACTTGCCACCTTCAAAATGAGGAGCTAGTGTTCTCCAGTGTCTGTTGAGCATGGATGTTCTGTGATTTTATGGTTCTCCTAGAGTTGTAGGTGTTCATCTACCAGTAGAATATTCATCCACATTGCAAAAGTAACTGTATGAAATTAAATATTTATATTAATGTTGATTGTTTGCATTTTAAAGTCCTTGAACACAGGGCTCTCACTGTAATTGTCAGGAGGGGATGATTTCCATTACCTGCAAGACAGTCAATAGATGTAAGCAGACTCTTTCTTGAGCAATAGGTTCCCATGTCCTTCCTCAGTCCTTACAACTTGTCCACATGACCCCTCTCCTTCCTTTCTTGTTGAGGAGTAATGCTCATTCTGTCTACTTGCCAACAAAATAAAGTGGGGCATACTTAGAATTCATATGAAGGCACCAACTTTGTATCTGTGAAAAAGATTTTCCCTGAGTGAGTAAGAAAATCTACCTTCAGTTAGATACAAAACAAAGGTACAAATGGCCTTATGCTAATAAAATTGGGATACATGAAATGTTTTTCCCCATTTTTGAAGATGTATAAAAATGGGAGCCAATCTAGTACTGCTTCCCAAGTGTTTTCTTATAAGGAGAACTGACTCTTACTATCATTTGTGAAGGGCAAAGCAGTGAGTACATTAGCCTGTCTCCGATATAATCTGCTCTGAAGGATCCAGGTCAGAGAACAGAAATGTTACATAAAAATGTACATGAGTGTTCTGTGAACCACTTGTCTTCACAGGAAATGCAACCAAACTTTTTTGACCAAGGCAAAGGTCAGATGACCTGGAATTGAGCCTAGCCAATCAGGATAATGTAGTGGATCACAATCTGATTAGTATCTCTGTGTGGTTGTTTTTTAAATATGTTAAATAAGGTTCTGTGAAATTAACATTAAGTCACTAGTTAGGTGATATAGCCCCGAGAAAGGAAATGTGCTTCACAAGCAGGTCAGTAGCTGGAGAAATAGTCAAGGACAAGGTAATGTGCGTGGGCAGTGGTTCACAATCCAGGCTTCACCATAAAATCTCCTGGGAGATTTAAGAAAACACTGATGACCGTTTTCTGGTCCTAACTAAGCCCAACTAAATCATTATCTCTGGGCGTATATCCATCCCCCAGATCTCTGGGGTATTATCCTTTTTTTTTTTTTTTTTCCAATTCAGAATCACCTGTTAGTGGTTCTAGAATTGTGTCACACATTAAAATTATGTGGGGAGATTTAAAAAATTCCTGATGTCCAGGTTGAAGTCCAATTAAATAACCAGCATTGGACGTGGGACCCAGGCCCCAGGAATTTGTAAAATCCCTGAGTTGATTCTAATAGGCAGCCAAGTTTAAGTCCAAGCACCCTGGGTAATTTGAATATGCAGCTATTTTAAAAGTCTGGAGTTTTTTATCTAAATGCAAAGAGGGGCCATTGGTGACTTTAACTAGGCTAGTGGCATGGCCTGATTTATGTTTTTAATCATAACACTAGCAGCTGTGGAAAGAATGGATTGGTCCAGAAAGCAAGTAGGTAAGAAGCTATTTCAGAAGTCGAGGCAAGATAAAAAGCGCCTTGAGTCAAGGTGGTCACAGTCAAGGTAATGAGAAGCAGACAAATTTGCAATATGTTTTGGAGACAAATCAAACAAAGCATGTATATATAGTGAATGTTGCAAAGAGAGAGAAAGAGGGATTGTTAAATGAAGTACGTATTTTGCCTAATAAGGTAAATGAAAGTGTCTTCTACAGAAGTGGAGAAGATACAAGGAATAGCAGTTGTCACAAGGGAAAGAATGATGTGGGAGAAACAAGAAGGTCTAGACTCAAGGCATTCCAAAATTTAAGGTTCCAGAATAAGAGGAGGAATCAGCAAAGGAGACAGGAAGAAGGAGCAGTCAGTGAAATAGGAGGAAATCCAGTGGACTGTGGGGTCCTGAAAGCAAAATAGGAAATAATCAAGAAAGATAGGTGATAAAGTATATCAAATCCCACTGAAAGTAGAAAAAGAGGAGAACCAACAATTGCTCATTGGGTTTTAGGAAGATGGATATTGTTTGTTACCTTGTAGAGTGGCGTGGCTGCAGTGAATCCCTGATTAGTGGGGCTTGAACAAAGAAAGGGAGATGAATGTGTGGGAACTCAGGAA
Source organism: Delphinus delphis (assembly GCF_949987515.2). Classification (NCBI taxonomy): domain Eukaryota; kingdom Metazoa; phylum Chordata; class Mammalia; order Artiodactyla; family Delphinidae; genus Delphinus; species Delphinus delphis. Next base: position 5,167,560 of record NC_082686.1, read on the forward strand.
AATACAACTATTTTTGTATTTTCAGGAATGTTGGTATGACAGGAGGCGAGGTGGACATGGGACAAGGGAAGCTTACATGCTGATGGGAATGAGCCAATAGAGAGGAAAAAAGTATGTGGCAGGATAAAGAGATAATTACAGGATCCAAGTTCTTGACTTAGTTAGTTGGGTTCTTTGAACCAGTGGAATGTGTACAAACTAGTGTAATAATAATCTCGGTGGGGCTCCAGAAAGTAGAACCAACAGAAATGGTTGGAAATTTCAGTGAGACAGATTTTGAGTCAAGTAACTTAAAAGATAAATATAAAATTCATCAAATGGGGTCATCAGAGAGTAACATGCAGTGGATTTATCCTCCTACCATCAACAATTATAAAACTGGACAAAACTTTATAAAGTAACCATTTTCCAAATACGAAACAGGCAGCACAGGGCTGTGGTCCTAGAGAGGAGAGAAATATATGAGTTAAGCCCCAAATTCACCCCATATTTTTTCTTGGTGCACTTTCCAAACCATGATAGATGGATGCAGAACCCAAATAGATAATGGTGATTTTTATGTTGAAGAAAAACAAAGAACCATTAGAACCATTGAGGTGCTGGATATTGCAGGTCAGAGTACTAGAGAGTGGGGAGCTGTTCAAAGAAAGATTTCTAAAAATCTGTATAGGGCTCCCTTTGGGTCTTTAGCTTAATACTACACTTCACATGTATAGGGCGAGACCCTATGAAATCTAGCAGAGAACAACTTCCAGGAGTATGTGAGATGAATAAAGCTTCCAGCAGTCACATAGTCCTGAGAAACATTGGAGTTCTGATTAGCCAGAGTAGAGAACACACAGGGAATTCAGTTAAAATCTCAGAAGAGGCCACACACTAAGAGAGGCCTAGTCTAGCCCTGGGGTAAGGGCTACTCTAGACCACCCCTAATAAAAAGCCTACAGGTAGCCTTGACAGGATTAAATTTCTTCACTGGTAAATCGACTGTTTGCAAGAATAACATTCAGTGTTCTTAAAAGGAAGACAACAAAATCCAGACTCTCAATATCATAGCATATCTGCAATGCCTTGCACATAATTACTGGCTATGAGAAGAAATAGGAAAATGTGAGCCATAAATAAAAGGAAAAAAAAGAAAAGAAAAGAAACAGCCTAATGGGCATACAGATGTTAGAATTAGCAGACAGGGTTTTAAAGTAGCTATAATAAGCATTTTCAAAAATTCAAATGAAAAGATGTGTGCAATGAGTGAATACATAGGGAATGCAAGAAGAGAAGTATAAAACATTTTTTAAAAAGAACCAAAAGGAAATTCTAGATCTGAAAAGCACAATATCTGAAATGAGAAATTAATTAGATATATTAAGTGGGATCTTGGATACTGCAGAACAAAGGATAACTGAACTTGAAAAGAGGACATGAGAAAAATATCCAAATTTAGAGAGAGAAAAGACTTAAAATGGCAAACAATGCCTCAGTGAGCTTGAAGTAATGTCAAGGAGTCCAGTATAAATATAGTTAGAGCCTCAGAAAGAAGGGCAGGAAAAGCATAGATCTGCATAGTAATGACTTGAAAATCTTCAAATGTGGTGAAAAATATAAATCTACTGGTCAAAATGATTAACGAAGCTCAAGTAAAATAAGCACAAAGAAAGAACCATGCCATAGCACATCATCGGGTGTCGATTTTACAGAGTTTTGCATAATCTATCAAACTGTACATTTAAAACCTGTGAATATTACTGTATATAAATTGCGCCTCAATTTGTTAAAAATTATGTAGATTTTCTAATATTCAAAATTCTTCAAAAATGAAATAATTTCCTTCACAAAATATTAACTTTCCTGACAATGGAGGAGACATCATTTATCAAAAGCCGAATGATATTTTGAAAGACATTGCATGAAATAGGTGTCACAGGTTAGTGGCTGGCCTCAATAAAGAGTAGTTTCCGGGCTTCCCTGGTGGCACAGTGGTTGAGAGTCCGCCTGCTGATGCAGGGGACACGGGTTCGTGCCCCAGTCCAGGAAGATCCCACATGCCGCAGAACAGCTGGGCCTGTGAGCCGTGGCCACTGAGCCTGCGCGTCCTGAGCCTGTGCTCCACAACAGGAGAGGCCACAACAGTCAGAGGCCCGCATACCGAATAAAAAAAAAAAAAAGAGTAGTTTCCCTTCTGGCATTAAGGCTCAATGATTTAAAGTTAAAGGCTCTTATTTGCACTCCTTCCTCACAGGCTGTATCATATTTTATAACACATACAGAAAATATTCTAACTTCAACATGACTTTTAGTAAACATATCTCTTTGTTAATTCTATTTAATGGAATATATAAGGCACATAAGGTACACAACTTTCCTTAGCCCATGCTACAATGGAGATGGGTTTATGATTCATTGAATTAAAATTTAAACCTGGGCCAATTCTTGAGCTCATGTTGCATAGATACCATAATAGATCATCATGCTGATTTCAGAAAATAATCACCTTTAAATAAACCTTAATAAAGTCAAGGCAGCTTTCTCTGGGCCTACTCTTCTTTTAATTACAGTTGGAATGGCAATGGCTAAAATGAATTAATTAGATAAGGGTTACAAGATAACCTTAACTCTCTAATGAAGCTTTCTCTATTTTAAAGTCCTTGTCTGTAGCAATCATTATTTTACTTGCTTTTTTCAAAAACTTAACAGTCCCATGAGTTCAGTATTTTCTTGTGTCTTACTTGTCTGCAAAAGAAAACAAAAAAATCACTAAGCTTTATGTCTTCCAAATATCAATGGATAGACATAAACTTTTACACCCACTCCCAAGTGACTGCATTTGCTCTGTCCTTCATTGCTTCATCTTTCCCTTATTGCATCATGAAGCAACAAAGGACTTAGCACATACTCCTAACTGCCAGTCCTTGGGGTAGAGTCACTGGGATGATGAAAGCTCATTTCCTCCCATTGAGAACTCCTGCTCCAGTGGGAATGAGGCAGATTCCAGAAGGGAAGGAGAAATCCTGAAGGATTGGAAAATATAGCAAGTAGTTAAGAGGAGAGGAAGGAAGACATCGTGTTCCTGGAAGAAGGTCTGTTACTTGCAATGGCAGGAGGGCTTGACAGGGCAGATACATCTGTGTCTGGGGGAATGGTGTGCAAAATGGCAAAATGAAGAAGGGTGAGACTTGAGAGCTAAGTCTGGTCCACATCTTGAGGGCTTTCTGTCCTATGAAAGAGGTCTGGAGGCCATGGAAATTTATGCAGAGTTTTAAAGCAGAAAAATCATATGGTTCATGGCAGGACGAGTCACGCATTGGAATAAAATGAGTCTAGGTAGGACGCCTGAAGGGGAGGTCTTTGTAGTCCCCATGAGAAGTGATGATGGCTGGAGCTAAGGTGGTCAGAGGATGGGCAAAACAGAAGATGCTTGGCAGGATTTAATGGCCAGTTGTGTGAGGGAAATGTGTGAGGGCAATATTTGAGAAGCCTTGAGGACAGACGTGCAAGAATTCTGGCCAAGGACTGTGCTGGGTGTTGGGTTGGGGAGTCGTTCCAGATGTAGAACATTTCACCAACTCATCTGTTTCCCCTCTGCCCTTAGTACACAATGATTGGAGCAGGGCACTTTCTCCCTGCATGACTAATGCCTGCCGTGGGTGACAGCCTCTCTTCTTGTATAGCTAGAGATCAGGCAGCTGCTCTCAGAGTTTCAAATTTTAGTTTGAATGGTCAAGAGGTGGAATTTTATCACCACTTCAGCTAGATCACATTCTGGATAAGCTAAATAGATCTTTTTTGGTAAAATGAAGAATCTTATTTATTATTGCCATTTGGAATGAAGAGTGTTCCATACTGCACACTGTAGACTCACTAACTTTGGAACATAATCTGTCCTTTGATTCATGAAAAATATGCGAAGATATAGTTGGAGAAACAAAACCCACATAAAAATAGCAAGCCATGTTAGAGAATAATTATATGGATTTTTATTTAAATCTTTAACTCAAATTAGAGAATGCTTCCCTCTTAGGGGCTTTAAAGTTTTCGGCCTGAGATGTAGCTTGGGAAAAGTAGAAATAGAATAAGGAGTTCAGAGACCTTGAAGTTGCCTTGTCTCAGTGAGGGTGGTTGGAAAGTCTCCAAGTGACAGACTGCTAATGACAAGAGCAAAACGACCTCTGATAAGGGAGAGGTCAGTGCCGTTTGATAGACTTCATGGAAGGAGTGAGCGCCATCAGCCTTGATGTATAAGTAAAGTCTAGAAAGAAAATTAAAAATATAGCAACAGGGCTTCCCTGGTGGCACAGTTGTTGAGAATCCGTCTGCCAGTGCAGAGGACACGGGTTCAATCCCTGGTCTGGGAAGATCCCACATGCCGTGGAGCAACTAAACCTGTGTGCCACAACTACTGAGCCCACGCACCTAGAGCCCGTGCTCCATGGCAAGAGAAGCCACAGCAATGAGAAGCCTGCAGGCAGCAGTGAAGACCCAACACAACCAAAAGTAAATAAATTAAATAAATTAATTTTAAAAGTACAGCAACAACACTGGAACTTTCAGTAAGTAAACCAAGGTCCACATTTTTGCTTGTTCATCTTCTATATGACTTTGGAAACATGATTGAGTTTCTCTGAGTCTCAGTTTCCTCATCTGTAAAATGGAAATAATGAGACTTAGCTCTTGGAATTGCTGAGAGAATTGAATCAGGTAACAATTTCTATGTCCTTAGCACCCAGATAGTAGCAGGGCTCTCCAGTTTCTCTTCATTTAATGAATGAGTAGAAGGAGGACAGAGGCATTCAGACATGTTTTCTGAGGTCAGTGAGGGATAAACAGCACCAGTTAAGACACAGAGGCTGTGCCATTATTTATTTATTTATTTATTTTTAACATCTTTATTGGAGTATAATTGCTTTACAATGGTGTGTTAGTTTCTGCTTTACAACAAAATGAATCAGTTATACATATACATATGTTCCCATATCCCCTCCCTCTTGCGTCTCCCTCCCACCCTCCCTATCCCACCCTTCGTGGTCACACAGCACCGAGCTGATCTCCCTGTGCTATGCGGCTGCTTCCCACTAGCTATCTACCTTACGTTTGGTAGTGTATATATGTCCGTGCCACTCTCTCTCGCTTTGTCACAGCTCACCCTTCCCCCTCCCCATATCCTCAAGTCCATTCTCTAGTAGGTCTGTGTCTTTATTCCCGTCTTACCCCTAGATTCTTGATGACCTTTTTTTTTCTTCTCAGATTCCATATATACGTGTTAGCATACGGTATTTGTCTTTCTCTTTCTGACTTACTTCACTCTGTATGACAGACTCTAGGTCCATCCACCTCACTACAAATAACTCAATTTCGTTTCTTTTTATGGCTGAGTAATATTCCACTGTATATATGTGCCACATCTTCTTTATCCATTCATATGTGATGGACACTTAGGTTGCCTCCATGTCCTGGCTATTGTAAGCAGAGCTGCTGTTGTGCCGTTATCATAGTTAGCCCACCTGCTTGTTGCCTTGAACAAATACATGATTGATGTAGGAAGTGATGGGGAACCTCAGAAGTCCTGGAACTGATTGCCTTTGGGGGTGGGAGACCAGTCTGGTAGCAGTCAGTGGGCTGTGTCTCTACAGATAAGGGAACCCAGGGAAGACCCCTTGGCCTGTCAACTGACCCCCCAGACCCCATCCCTGCTTCCCTCGCCTCTCTTTTTCCTTCCATCCCTATCACAATTTGGACACCTATTAGCTGTGTGATCTTGAGTAAATTCCTTAAGCTATTTTTACCCCAATTTTCTTATTCCTAAAATGGGAGAATAGTTACTAGAGGTTTTCTGAGGGTTAAAAAAAAGAATGCATTTATCACAGCACCTGGCACATAATAAGCCAGCATGTGGTAACTCCCTTTCCGGCTCTTCTTCTGTTTCTCCCTTCCTTCCACTCACATCTGCATGACTTTGGTACATGATTGAGGACACATTACATAGAAGAGGCTGGGGGTAATCCCAAGTATCAGGCAATTAATTAGAATGGTGGCCTAGGGAATACAGTCAAAAAGGTAATAGTGCAATATATTTTTGCAGAAGCTGAAGCAGTGGGGGATAAATTGTATGTGGAAGGTAGAGGTGATACCTGAGACGTTAAGGCTGAGGTATAGGATAAAAGGGTAGGATTGAAATGGAATTTGGGAACCCAGTTCCTGGTTATTCCTTACACCAGAGTCATAGGACTTTGGGCCATTGTAAAGCGAAGCACATTTTTGTAGTTTGGGTCACTGGGAAGATTTATGAAGACTTAATTTAAAATAAATTCACTGTTATCATAAGAAGTTAAAAGAACAAACCCTTGGCAGTTATGCACGTGCCTCATGACTTACACTGGCAGTGGATGGATGATCACCCTAATGTCACACTCAGTTGGGTGACCTTGGCATAGATGAAGCCATTTTGAGGGAAAGGACTGAACTTAATGGCAAAACACGCCTGCCCTTTGGTTCTGTTATTGGCTCAGCACCACTGCGAGGAGAGCTACCAGCACTGTGATTTCCTATCTGCGATTCCAAAGGTCAGTTTTCTTACACTTCTTTATATCTTATGACGGGTCTGTTGTTTCTGGCTTTTAATGGTGAGCTGGCACACAGTGAAACAAACACATTATCTAAAAAGCCCTTACTTGACCTTTATTTGGCAGGAAAAAGAAAACTTATAAAAGGCCACTATCTAGTTGCTGTTTGTGGACCCAATTTATGATACTATAGTCATGCTATCATTTTGCTTCATTCATCCATTCATTTTTCCAACAAATACTTGTCAAGCACCTATTTTATAATAGATGCTGTGAGTGCTGGGGGTACCATGGTGATCAACACACAGAGAGCAAGTCCCTGCCCCATAAAACTTAGTAACAACCTAAATGGGAAAAGAATTTGAAAACCAGTAGATACATATGTGTATGTATAACTGAATCACTTTGCTGTACACGTGAAACTAACACAACAGTGTTAATCAACTATACTCCAATATAAAGTGAAAAGTTAAAAAAAAACTTACATTTTTCAGAGCAGGAGAGAGGCAATGAACACACAAATGATGTCAGGTGTCTACCTGTGGTATGAAAAGTAAAGCTTGGTAGGAGGATTGACAGTGATAAGGGAATGGAATTTTCAGATGCACAGGGTAAGCCTTTCTGAAGAGATTTTTGAAAAGAGACTTGACCAAAGTGAGGGAGTGAGTCACAGGTCTCTCTGTAGGAAGCGAGTTACAGGCAGAGAGACAAACAGGTACAAAGACCCTGAGTCAGGAGTGGGTTTTGTGGGTTCAAAGTACAGCAAGAGACCAATGTGCTCACTGTTCAGTATGAGAGAAGTGGGGGGCGGTTATCTATTCTGGGTATGACAGGAAGCCACTGGAGGTTAGTTTCCAGTGTCATAAATTAACTCTTACCTAGACTTTGATCAATTACTATGTTGACTAAATGCCATACAGCAGAGAATGGCAATATTTATCTACACAGGACCCCCATCTTCCGCTGCCACCACCAAGTAGCTTCCGGTTTACCTTCAATAAAACTGAATCTCTGTCCCTGTTGACAGATAGTGAAACCTACATCCATTCTTTGGAAATATATAGCTACTTAGAGGCCATGAGTTCCAAACATAAAACACTGGACTGCACCTAACACTGAAAAATTCCTGTCCTATTATTTACCTGTCCTATTCCTCTCTTAAAAACAGCAAAAATAATTCTTCCCTTTAATAAACAGACCAAAGCCAAAGATCACATATTTTAAACAACCCTCATCTTAAGCATCATGAAGCAGCCAACTCTCTCAAAGGAATCCCCTCAAGACTTCAGATAGTGTCAGGCTACATGGGTCCTATGACAGGATTTGGGTATTTTAGAACATATACATCTCATGTGACTCTTTTTAGGGGGACAGGAGTGTTGCATGTACATGCAATTATGATTCATAGAAATGTATGGCAACAGTGGCCTGCATTGCCTTTTGGGGATGCGACATAATTATTTGGTTGAACCCATCCCTTCTATTTCTTTAATCACCCTCATCCCCACTGGAAAAGTCTCTCTATTGGAAAGCCAACTATATTGGTGGATATGTTCACCACAAATAAAGTGTTCTGCAAATAAAAGGAAACCAACATATAGTTTAAAAAAAAAAAAAAAGGAAACCAGCAACTTTGAGGAATTATAACCAAGACAATACAGAGTCTTCAGTCTTTAGGTCCTATCATAAGTTTTGGCCCAAATCATGACAGTGCCGACAGCTCTGCATCCTTCCACCTCCAGTTCTGTATCTCGTTGGCCAAAATCCTCCTGCAGTGCTCTGTGCTTTCTTCTGTTAGATGGTGCTTCTAGACCCATACTCCTCAAAGACCTTGTACATTGAGGTCACTCTGATCTGAGTTATTAACTGAGCCATGCTACTTTGGATAGGGTCTGTTTCCTAGTCTTTAAAACTGGAACAATAATATCCATTTATTGATTTGTCCATTCCACAGATATTTGCAGAATACTTTCTATGTTCCAGCACTGTGTCATGTGCTGGGGTGCAATGGTCTGCAAGAAAGGCATGGTTCTTGTTCTCCCAGGTGTGCAGCCAGCTGTGGGAGATGGGCATTTAAACCAGCAACACCAAACGTGTGGTAAAGGCTACGACATGATAACGCGGGATTCTGTGGAGGCACTCAGTCTTGTCCACAGCATCAGAAAAGGTGTCCCACACTAAGTGAAATTTGAGCTGAGATGTAAATACTACTAACTGATAATTTGTTAAACAAAGAAATACAGAAGCCTATGTGAAGACCCAGGGGGAGCTGGAGAATAGATAGACTGGAGCAAAGCTTACAAGAGGAAATGTCAAGAGATGAAGCTGGAGTGCAAGGACCCAAGTCATAAAGAGCCTTCAAAATATCGTAAGGGTTTCAGTTGTGTCAAGGGACAATGCGAAGGCACTGATGATTTTAAGCAGGGAAGTCACATCATGTGATTTCTCTCTTAGAAGGATCTTTCAGGCCATTGTGTGCAGAATGCATTCGAGTGGGCCAGTAGGTAGCAGGTAGACTAGTTAGGAAGCTGTTTCATAAATCCAGATAAGAGCCAGTTTTAGCCTTGTCTCAGGTTAAGTCCCCCTGAAAGCAGAGTGTGAGGTATAGGACTGGCTGTAGATCACTTATTTGAGATGTAATTCCTGGATCCCAGAGTGAAAGAATGAAGGGAAATGAGATTAGGAAAGGAGGGGAAAAATAAGTAAAAGTTGCTTTAATGAGCTAGTTGCTGCTGTGGGCAACTGGGGCTCATTCCTTCTGGGAACCTTCCAAGGCATCACACAGAACAGTTGTTCTCAAAGGTAGTCTCTGGATCTGCAGCCTCAGCGTCACCTGAGAGCTTATTAGAAAAGGCAGTGTCTTGGATCCTGCCTCAGACCTACTGGGTCAAAACTTTTAGGGACAGGGTTCAGCAACTTGGGTTTTAATCAACTCTTCAGGTGATTCTGACACCCTCTGATGTGTGAGAAGCACAGACATAGAGCACACCTTAGAGTTGTCCAATAGGATTGGAGGAGGGAGAGGCAGGGCATTTATCCCGACGCCCACCCCTCACTGGTTGCACCCATGAAGGTGAGTGTTTGTTACTTTAGAGAAGGCCCTGAGAGAGCAAAGAGAGACTCCTGGTCTTGGTGTGGTGCCCTGGCAAAGTGCATGGAGCTGTCCACCCTGCGGTGCTGAAACCAGATGGATGGAGGAACTTCACCACACACCCTGTCTACCCATCATGACTAGGACACGGCAATGAAGATGAAGAGAATTTGAGGATATGTGACACATTTGCAAGAAAGAATCATCAGTACCTGATACAAGGAGATTAAAGAGGGGCATATGAAAGATAGTTCTCAATTTTATGGGCCATTTCCTTCAGTAATTGCCTTACACTTACAATATGTCAGTGGTTATTTTCCATGTAAACCTCTGTGATCGGTTTTTAAATAATATTGCTTTGGATTAGAACCAAATCGAGGGGAGGGATCATGGATCAATTATAATTAGACATTCTTCCAGAGGAAATGCAAGAGATTAGCTACCCTGCCCATTTGACAAGAGATTCCTTGCTCTTAGCAGAATTTGAGCCAAATAGAATGTACATGATTGCATATTTACCTTCCACCCTGGGCAGAATGATTCTGACATGATGCCTTAAACTTTGCAATCTACCCTTGTGGTTGTTAGATTAATTTTACTAGAAAACTTTGCTCTATAAAATCTCCAGCATTTTCTTCCTAGGAATAATTTGCTCACCATGAGACAGACACACCTTGTCACATTTTTTTTTTTTTTTTTTTTTGTGATACACGGGCCTCTCACTGCTGTGGCCTCTCCTGTTGTATAGCACAGGCTCTGGACGCACAGGCTCAGTGGCCATGGCTCACGGGCCCAGCCGCTTCACGGCATGTGAGATCCTCCTGGACCGGGGCACGAACCCATGTCCCCTGCATCGGCAGGCGGACTCTCAACCACTGCGCCACCAGGGAAGACCTGGGAACTCATTTTATAGCATTGGTATGGGGATAACATGAATTAAGATTGTAAAAGTTGTCAGAAGTGCCTGGAAGATATGAAGTGTTGTAGGAGTGTTGGTTAATTTAGTAAATGCAGGTGTGTCCAGCTTTAACATCATTAATAAACACAGTTTCCAACGTGCACATTATTTAATTAAATAATTTGCACAGCCAATGGGTCTTTTCATAGTGAGCAATTTTATTTCATTTAGGTGGTATTCTGAGACAAATGTAGTCTATAGAATGTAAATATATTTTTTAAAAGTGATAAGGGGGCTTCCCTGGTGGCGCAGTGGTTGAGAGTCCACCTGCCGATGCAGGGGACACGGGTTCGTGCCCTGGTCCAGGAAGATCCCACATGCCGCGGAGCGGCTGGGCCCGTGAGCCATGGCTGCTGAGCCTGCGCGTCCGGAGCCTGTGCTCCACAACGGAGAGGCCACAACAGTGAGAGGCCTGCATACCGCAAAAAAAAAAAAAAAAAAAAAAAAGAGTTCCCAGTTTACAGATAAGGAACTCGAAGCTAAGAAACATTTGACAGCTTACACAAGATGACCAACCTAGAAGTAGCAAAGTTGGAGATCAAATCCAGGTGTTTAGCCTTTGGTTCTGTGCTCTTAGTCATCACTCTCTGTTGTTTCTTCCAGAAACACAGCAGTGAGTTCCATCTCTAGCTGCTCCTTGTCTTGATTTTATTCCCCCCTCCTTGGCTGTTTGATGGGCAAAGTGATGTTCACTATGGCTCATGCCATTTCAATATGCTCCTAAGATCCTAACTAGTGTAGACTCTAAACTTCTCCCCAGTCCATTTCATGTGGTGGCTGGAATTCCTATATATCTTTAACACAAAGGACCACATTTTTGCCTCAAAATGAAGAATTCTGGAAATTGCAATGCAGAAAAGATTAGCCTTATCAGGAGTTGTGGAAAGGAGGGGAAGAACTCCCACATTTGCTAAGTATCTGATATATGGTGGACATAATCTATGTCCTCTCACCTAGTCTCGTGACAGTCTCATTGAAAATCCATCCTGTAATTAGTCACTGATCTGCTGGAAAAGATTTCTGGATCCTAAGACCTTTAGATGCTACCTTTCTTAGAAGAATCTGTCTCTTCTCTTTAAGAGAAGACTTGAATACTCTTAAAATCACAAGAACAACTCAAAACATTTATGTTCTCTTGGCAGGTACTTTTTAAGCAGAGTGCATGTGTATATTTTGGGTAGGGCTGGTGTGTCTTTCAGCATCTCACAAAACTCACCAAATAAGCAGTTACTTAATCTGTTTTTTGTTTTTTTTTTTTTCAAATCGGTACTCTATAAAGCCTTCACGGCGCCTCCCTTCAACTGGTTTCCATAGTCCCTTTTTGGCTCAGAAGGGTACTGATGTCAGAAATAACGGTCTATGTGTCTTTATCAGATTTTTAGGAAATGTTCAATACCATGTTGTGTTCTTTACTGCCTTTAGGAAGAGACTATTAATTCTCCCTTCATCTCCTGTTAGAGGAAGAATAGATATTGGATGCTTTAAAAACATTTCATACCCAAGAATGGATCCCCGAAGATCTTCCATAACAGATCAAAAACAGAATGTCACATTCCCTTGGTTTAGTCAAGCTGCCACACTCCAGAGTCCAGTGCAAAGCAACTTCCATCTGCATCAGATCATTGATATAATAAGAAAAATCACCTGCACTGAAATTGCTTCCTTAATTGGCCCCTAATTACAAATCCTCTGCTTTATTTTCACATATATGTAAAGCATTCTTTGTACTTTCATGCTTGTTAAAATTCTTGGATTTCTTAAAATCACAGCTTTAATAATCTGCAGTCTTGTCTGAATTACTGGTGGCATTTCTCTCTTTTCAGTTCCTCCCAAGTTTGTGGTTCAGCCACGGGACCAAGACGGGATTTATGGCAAGCCTGTCATCCTCAATTGCTCAGCTGAGGGTTATCCTGTACCCACCATCGTGTGGAAATTCTCTAAAGGTATGAAGTTACTTGATTTGCTTGTTATCTACCAAATGTATGTTATATTCTAAAGGATGAGATGAGCATTTCTTGCAGAGATGTTTCTTACAAATATATACGTCCCCACCTCCACCAAGTGTATCCATCCTTCACATACACCCTCCACCAAGTGTATCCATCCTTCACATACACCCCTACATAAACCCACCTAAGTGTTTTCATTTGGGCCATGAAATGTTCTTGTATAACATGCCCTTGGAAAGACCGGGTAGGGGAGGCAGTTTATGTAAGTTATTTCAGCACCTGGGAAAACTCTACCTTGACTACCTGGGAAAGCTCTACCTTGACTACCTATGTCGGATGACCATGATCTCCTTGGGGACCCCTGCAAGCCCATACACATGGAAAAACAAGTATAAATTGTCAGAATTACTCATTGTTGGAAAATTATTTCCCCAGTATTTAGATAAGTAAGGGTAAGTGGCTTTAGAAGGTTAAAATAAAACTACTGGTTGTTTTATTTACCTAGATACCATAGATATAAAAAACTACCTATCATCTCCTTGGTAGTCTCTTTTTAAAAGCAAAATTTCACCCTTAATCTTGCTTTCTCTTCAAAGGCAAAGCAATGTTTCCCAGTGTTAAGGTAACACTGTAAACATTACATAAATTAAAATGAGCAGTGTTGGAAACTAATGAGGGAACCATTCTAGACGTGGTAAAAATAATTTATTTCTATCTTATCACTTTCTCCAGGAAAGTTTCCTTAGCTATGCTTACGAACGTGTTGGAAATACTCTTTCCTTTCTCATTCACATAACTTCCTTCAGTAATTTATTAAACAGGTGAGGGCCAAATATATACTGATAGGATGAACAAACAACAAATAAAGAAATCATGTCTTTTTTTCCTAACAATCTTAAGACTTAAGGTATATACTGTGTTGCATTTTCTTATTGTGAAAGTAACAGCAATCAGAGAAAAACAAACGGCCTACTTGCCACAGTTCCTTTTGGTGTATTTCCTTTAGGGTGGAGGAGCAGAGGGAGGAAAGAGAAGGATAGATACCATTTGGTTGGGGGGAGAATCAATTAAATTTGTTTTAAATCCCTGAGATTACTCCCCTGTAGCATGCCACCTACATTGTCCATGTGAAAAGCACTTTATCCCAAAATAAAAGCCTGTTATTCAGAGTATCTGCCCACGTGACTTTTTATTTGGGGCCATACTTGTAGCCCTATGTTGCATTACATGGAAACAAATAGCATCCATTTGATTTAATGTGCTTTGTATCGATGTGCATGGAGTTTATATAGATGTTACAAACATTTCCCATGATGCTTGTCTTCTTCAAAATTATTTCTAATGCTTGACATTGTGTGGATGTTCTTTCTTTCTCTTGGGTTGTTTTCCATTTCTCACTATTACAAACACTGCAGAAGTGAACATCCTCGTGTGTTAGTTCAATGTGCATATGTGTGGTTGCTTTCGTTTCCTTTTTTTTTTTTTTTTTTTTTTTTTGAGGAACCTCCATACTGTTCTCCATAGTGGCTGCACCAATTTACATTCCCACCAACAGTGTAGGAGGGTTCCCTTTTCTCCACACCCTCTCCAGCATTTATTGTCTGTTGATTTTTTGATGATGGCCATTCTGACCGGTGTGAGGTGATACATCATTGTAGTTTTGATTTGCATTTCTCTAACAGTTAGTGATGTTGAGTGTCTTTTCATGTGTCTGTTGGCCATCTGTATGTCTTCTTTGGAGAAATGTCTGTATAATCCCTAGAAGGGAAATACTGTGATCACACTGAAGGCTCTTGGTCTGCACTGGACCAGGACACATTGGAAAATATTAGGGCAATTTACACACTGACCAGTAGTATGAAGCTGTGTATGTATTGCACCCTCACCAACTAGATAGTATCCTTTTTTCCTTAGTCTTTACTATGTGATGGGTGAATTGTTTTAATTTACAAATTCCTGTCTTAATTTACAAATTTAGATTACTAATGATGTTGAAAATGTTTTAGCCTTTGTTTACAGACCATTTCATTTTCCCATTTGGAGAATTTCTCATTCATGTTACTCTCACACTCATCTCCATGTCTCATTTATTTGAAAGAGTGTTTTTCATAGATTAAATAACCCTTTGTCTGTTATGGGTGTTACAGACATCTTATTCCTTCCTATCACTGATGTGCAAATTAAATTATAGAAGCCTTTTTACCTTTGAACTTGATATGCAATTTAAAATCATTAAGGAAAAATTTAAAAATTGCAGCAAACAAATTTTTAAAAGTTAAAATCCCCCTTTAAAAACATCACTCAAAGATAACCAAAGATAAACACTGCAAACTTTTTTTTTAAGATATTTTTTCGATGTGGACCATTTTTAAAGTCTTTATTGAATTTGTTAGAATACTGCTTCTGTTTTATGTTTTTGGTTTTGTTTTTTGGGGGGCCATGAGGCATGTGGGATCTTAGTTCCCTGATCAGGGATTGAACTTACACCCCCTGCATTGGAAGGTGAAGTCTTAACCACTGGACTGCCAGGGAAGCACCGATACTGTAAACTTTCATCTAGCTTTTCAGGCCTGTCTCCCTGGCAAATATATATATCTGTAGATATACATATAATTTTATGTTTTGTAAAAAATTGCGAGCATGTGAGTCTTCCTGATCTACAACCTCCTTTCTTCAGTTAATAATAGGCTATGAATGTCTTTCCATGGCAACAAATATGGGTGCTCACTGTGACTTTTTAATGTCTCTGTTGAGTTTCTATTCATACATCAATAAATACATCTAACTTCTCTTGCCTTTGTTAGGACTGAATTCAGTGACTTAATGCCACAAGGGTTTACTCCTTCTCATAAGAGGAATCTGGGAGTAGATAGGGCAGGATTAGTTTTTCTCCCCTGAGTCATCAGGGACCCACACTGTTTACATCTATCTCTCTGTCACTCTTCGAAAGCATCTCCCACCATCAGTCAATGGCTACTAAGGTCCAGTGGCCACTTGCACATTTCCATGGACGAGGAAGACCACAGAGATAAGGCTCTCACACCCACCTGAGTCAGTTCCCTCTAAGGACCTCTCCAGACTGTGTGATAAATCAATTCTGCTCATGTCTCACCGGCCAGGTCAGCCCTCGCCACAGGGGTTCTACAGGTTGTGTTATAGCTAAGCATACGGCCGTCGTGACTACAACCCAGGCTATTTCACTAAGGGGGAGGATGGGTGCTTGGCAACCAGGTGTGTCCAACACTACTGTTGGATATTGTGTTTTTTCCCAGTTTTTCACTATCGTAAAAATGTCACAGTGACTTCTATCTCATTGATCTCTGTACATGTGTCCATTTTCTCTCTGGTGATAAACTCCTATAAGTAGAATTGTGGTTCAAAGAGTAAGCAATTTCTATAGATTTCAATACGTATCGGCCACTTGTCATCACTTTTTTCATCTACACTCCTTCCCACAGTTTATAGTAGTGCCTGTTTCTTACGATGAGAATAATGCCAGGTATTATGCTTGGTTTTTTAATATTTTTCAATAGAATAGGGGAAATGGTATATTATTATTTTAATCATGCAAGTAGCAAAGATGTTTCTTAAGAAAAATTTAGCCTTGCTTATGGAATATGTTTCCCATAATCAAATAGTCACTAAGAGCATAAGTGCAGTTCTTCTATGTTACACACACACACACACACACACACACACACACACACACATCCCAGACTCAGGCTGTTTCTCCAAGAGATGCAATTTAATCCTGAAGCTTCAGAATTCCAGAGTAAATTGCAGTGGTTTAAGGGCAGCTATTGCAGAAATGAAACAATCTTTCCTGAAAAATAATGTTATTACAGTTTTGACCTTGGGTCTGGATACACAAAGTCTAAGACATTCAATTCTGTCTCCTGCTTTTTTTTTTTTTACACGAACAAACAAGACTTCTTGTCAAAAAGAGATTTGAAAAAAAAAATCAGGGTTTAATACCATGGTGGGCCTTACCTGCACTCACAGAAATCTATAGCTAAGCAAATGTATGTCATTTATAGTGGAGGAAGTGGGTTTCAATTGCTGTCCTGGGGACCTGGACCATCCCCTTGTTAGCTGCTAAAGGGGAAAGAGGGGCTGACTGCACATCTTTTGCTCTCTGGCCATCCAGAAATAGGGCCACTTCTGACCTCCAGGAATGCTTTGGTCAGAGGAATGTTCAAGGACAAGAGTCAGGACATGCCTGGTGTAGAGAGTGGGAGAGCAGTGGGGAGTAGTTTATATTTAAAATAGGGTTATCAGAGGAGGCCCCAGAAGAAGGTAATGTTTGAGCAGAAACTTAAAAGAAATGGGAGATGAGCCATGTGCATATCTGGGGGGAGCACTGAAGGTCAAGGGGTCAAAGCCGCGGCAGAAGTGGGTTTATACCTGGAATGTTCCAGAAGCACCAAGGTGGACAATGGAGCTGGGTCCTGCTCACTCACTGCAGTGGAGTGAAAGGAGGTTCTGGAGGTCCCAGCAGGTCAGATTCCTCATCTATGACCTTAAAGATGTGGCTTTGCCTGGCGGGGGTGGGCGGGGGGAATGCAGGCAGTGGATCAGAGTTGTGACAGCGGCGTTCTCCTTTCTTCTGCTGCCCTGCGGACACCAGAACTTAGCAGGCTATTGGAGTAATTAAGAGATGCCATGTGCTCTGCCTAGAGTTTTCAAAGGACCCTGTCGGCCCTAGGTGGAAGGCAGGAATTGCATCTGGAGGCCGGTTAGCAGGCCTTTGCTGTGATGTGGCCTGGACAAGCTGTCAAGAAGGGACGAGTAGTTGATTTCTGAATTCATCTGGCTGATGGACTGGATGTCGAAGAGAAAGGGAGCAGTCCAACAGGATGCCCGGGTCTTTGAGGACAGTGGAAGTGCCACTTACTGAGACAAAGCAATGTCAGGAGAGCAAATCGGCCCAGGATCAAGATCAGAAGTTTGGGCCTCATTCTCTGTAGACACAACTGAATTCTCAGTATACGCAATGATACATTTTCTAAGTATCCTAATTTTTTATCAATAAATGCCTTCTCCATGGTCAGGGCTTATCCCTTCCATGTTCTGCTCAGCCAGTGTATGCCCCACTTTGGTATCACCTCAGTTCTATGTTAGATTGATCCCCTGCTCAATGCTAGTCCTTTAGCTACAGTTTTCCAGCGAGGAATATTCCAGGTTCGTTCTTCACAATGGCTTGCCTCTTGCCTTTTTGCACATAAAGAGAGTTTAGCTTGTAGGAGTTGGTAGCTTGCATTATTTCCTGGGAGGGAACAGAAGCTGCCTGATGTCTCCTTAGAAATGACTCTTTTTTTTTTTTTTTTTTTGCCTGCATGCACCGAAGAGCTGACTTTGAAGTCCAGTAAATGTATAGTCTATGCCTTGATGTTATGCATGTGGGGTCACTTTTCCCCCAGATGTGTCATGTGCCTATTTAATATGTAGATTCAAATCATCTTTTATGTAAGAAAATTCTTCTCGAATCATGTCTGTAAATATTTGTTCTCTTCCGTGCTTTGCATTTGTGGGTGTGTATATTCAAAGTTCATCTCAAGTCACAGAAAATCTACAAACTAAGACAACAGAATGAACTGACTTTGTTCCGAGAGAAGGGGATGGGTGACACCTGGCACCAATTTGGGTCTTTTCAAGGGTTAGGGTGCAGAAGTCATCTATTTGCAACATGTCAACAAAGTTATGGAATTAATTTCCAGATTTGTTCCCAGGTATTTTTGAAAACATTTTAAGGTGCTCAATAGATTTCTGTCTTTGTTCCTTTAAGATCCGGATATTCTGCCTCTGCCCAGGAGGTAGCATGGTGACCTGGGTCTCTGACTACGGGGCCATCAGATTCCCTTCACCTGTCTTCCAGAGGGTGTCATTTTCTCTCTGATTTTTTAACTGATTTACTCCTATTTTACTTTGTTGGATATTTTCTCATGTTTATTCTCTACATCTTTTTCCCCACAAAGTCTGTTCTCCTTTGTGCTCTCTCCAATTTTGCCTTCATATTTGTGATTTAATATTTTCCCTTCTTTCTCCAGTTCCGCCAGCTCACATTTCATTCTCTCTAGAGCTCTTGCTTCATAGACAAGTAGTTATTTTATTCACAGCTTTCATCTCAATCATGGCGTTCTTCTGAGGAGATTTCATTATAGATTTCTGTCTCTATTTTATTCTTCCATTTTCCTTGTAGTATCTTTGCTAGATCCTGGCTTCCTTTTGAGTGCTCACATTTGAAGAAAATGCATATCCCCAGGAACAGATTGCTTTGTGCAAGTATCTGGTTCCTCCCTGATCCCTCTTTCACTGATCTAAGACACACAGCAGGTCCAGAGAAGCTGCTGCCTCACCCGGCCTGTGCACACCATGGTCGCTGATGTCTGTTGCCCCTCAGATGTGCTCCCCGCTTTCACGATGCATACGCTGCTGATGCTTGCTCAGAGTCCCAGCCGTGGGCTATCTCGCCTTGTCTTTCTGCATGTACCTTTTTTTTTTTAAGATCTTTATTGGAGTATAATTGCTTTACAATGGTGTGTTAGTTTCTGCTTTACAACAAAATGAATCAGTTATACATATACATATGTTCCCATATCTCTTCCCTCTTGCGTCTCCCTCCCACCCTCCCTCTCCCACCCCTCCTCTCCCACCCCTCTAGGTGGTCACAAAGCACCGAGCTGATCTCCCTGTGCTATGCGGCTGCTTCCCACTAGCTATCTAGTTTACATTTGGTAGTGTATATATGTCCATGCCACTCTCTCACTTTGTCACAGCTTACCCTTGCCCCTCCCCATAACCTCAAGTCCATTCTCTAGTAGGTCTGTGTCTTTATTTCCATCTTACCCCTAGGTTCTTCATAACTTTTTTTTTTCTTAGATTCCATATATATGTGTTAGAATACGGTATTTGTTTTCCTCTTTCTGACTTACTTCACTCTGTATGACAGACTCTAGGTCAATACACCTCACTACACATAACTCAATTTCATTTCTTTCGATGGCTGAGTAATATTCCATTGTATATATGTGCCACATCTTCTTTATCCATTCATCCAATGATGAACACTTAGGTTGCTTCCATCTCCTGGCTATTGTAAATAGAGCTGCAATGAACATTTTGGTACATGACTCTTTTTGAATTATGGTTTTCTCAGGGTATATGCCCAGTAGTGGGATTGCTGGGTCGTATGGTAGTTCTATTTGTAGTTTTTTAAGGAACCTCCATACTGTTCTCCATAGTGGCTGTACCAATTCACATTCCCACCAGCAGTGCAAGAGTGTTCCCTTTTCTCCACACCCTCTCCAGCATTTATTGTTTCTAGATTTTTTGATGATGGCCATTCTGACCGGTGTGAGATGATATCTCATTGTAGTTTTGATTTGCATTTCTCTAATGATTAATGATGTTGAGCATTCTTTCACGTGTTTGTTGTCAATCTGTATACCTTCTTTGGAGAAATGTCTATTTAGGTCTTCTGCCCATTTTTGGATTGGGTTGTTTGTTTTTTTGATATTGAACTGCATGAGCTGCTGGTAAATTTTGCAGATTGATCCTTTGTCAGTTGCTTCATTTGCAAATATTTTCTCCCATTCTGAGGGTTGTCTTTTGGTCTTGTTTATGGTTTCCTTTGCTGTGCAAAAGCTTTTAAGTTTCATTAGGTCCCATTTGTTTATTTTTGTTTTTATTTCCATTTCTCTAGGAGGTGGGTCAAAAAGGATCTTGCTGTGATTTATGTCATAGAGTGTTCTGCCTATGTTTTCCTCTAAGAGTTTGATAGTTTCTGGCCTTACATTTAGGCCTTTAATCCACTTTGAGCTTATTTTTCTGAAAAACTGAAACCATTTCCACTAAGATCAGGAACAAGACAAGGTTACCCACTCTTACCACTATTATTCAACATAGTTTTGGAAGTTTTAGCCACAGCAATCAGACAGGAAAAAGAAATAAAAGGAATCCAAATTGGAAAAGAAGAAGTAAAGCTGTCAGTATTTGCAGATGACATGATACTATACATAGAGAATCCCAAAGATGCTACCAGAAAACTACTAGAGCTAATCAATGAATTTGGTAAAGTAGCAGGATACAAAATTGAGGCACAGAAATCTCTTGCATTCCTATACGCTAATGATGAAAAATCTGAAAGTGAAATTAAGGAAACACTCCCATTTACCATTGCAACAAAAAGAATAAGATATCTAGGAATAAACCTACCTAAGGAGACAAAAGAACTGTATGCAGAAAATTATAAGACACTGATGAAAGAAATTAAAGATGATACAAATAGATGGAGAGATATACCATGTTCTTGGATTGGAAGAATCAACATTGTGAAAATGACTCTACTACCCAAAGCAATCAACAGATTCAATGCAATCCCTATCAAACTACCAATGGCATTTTTCACAGAACTAGAACAAAAAATTTCACAATTTGTATGGAAACACAAATGACTCTGAATAGCCAAACCAATCTTGAGAACGAAAAATGGAGCTGGAGGAATCAGGCTCCCTGACTTCAGACTATACTAGAAAGCTACAGTAATCAAGACAGTATGGTACTGGCACAAAAACAGAAATATTGATCAATGGAACAGGATAGAAAGCCCAGAGATAAACCCATGCACATATGATCACATTATCTTTGATAAAGGAGGCAAGAATATACAGTGGAGAAAAGACATCCTCTTCAATAAATGGTGCTGGGAAAACTGGACAGGTATCTGTAAAAGTATGAGATTAGAACACTCCCTAACACCATGCATGTACCTTTGCTCAGTGTACACTGTTGGCTGCACCATCACCTATATTGTGGTTGAAGTTTTAGCTATTTCCTAATTTCATGCATAAAAGAGTTTGCATTTTCTATTTCTCTTTCTCCCATTTGCTTTTTTATGATTTCCAGGAAGAAAGGAAATGCTGTCTTTAAAGAAATTGTTTTCTTTTTTTATACAACAGGTTCTTATTAGTTATCTATTTTATACATATTAGTGTATTTATGTCAATCCCAATCTCCCAATTCATCCCAGCACCACCACCCACCCACCCCTGCTTTCCCCACTTGGTGTCCATACGTTTGTTCTCTATATCTGTGTCTCTATTTCTGCCTTGCAAACTGGTTCATCTGTACCATTTTTCTAGATTCCACATATATGTGTTAATATACAATATTTGTTTTTCTCTTTCTGACTTACTTCACTCTGTATGACAGTCTCTGGGTCCATCCATATCTCTACAAATGACCCAATTTCGTTCCTTTTTATGGCTGAGTAATATTCCACTGTATATATGTACCACATCATTTTTATCCATTCGTCTGTTGATGGGCATTTAGGTTGCTTCCATGACCTGGCTATTGTAAATAGTGCTGCAATGAACATTGGGGTGCATGTGTCTTTTTTTTTTTTAACATCTTTAATGGAGTATAATTGCTTTACAAATTCATGTGTCTTTTTGAATTATGGTTTTCTCTGGGTATATGCCCAGGAGTGGTATTGCTGGGTCATATGGTAATTCTATATTTAGTTTTTTAAGAAACCTCCATACTGTTCTAATGCTGGTTTTATGCTACCATCTTTAAACCCTTTGAACTTAAATCCTATTGTTTATGTATTAAGGTTTATTAAATTTGAACTTTACTTCAGAAAAATTAAGGAGAAGTAGTAGAAATCATCAGTTAAGAGAGTGGGCTGAGTGCAAACCCCAGACACACACCATCTGTCTGTGTTACTCCAGGAAAATTACTTAGCCTGCATGAACCACAGATTCCTCATATGGGAAGCAAATGAAATAAGGGGAGTAATGTGATGATTTAATAAGATGGTTCATAGAAAACATTTATTATGGTGCCTGGCATAGCAATTAGTCAATACACGTTCGCTGTTATCATCATCATCACTGTCGTCATCACCTCAGCTCACACAGTTACTCAATTGTACTAAAGCCATTTATTTCCTAGCCCAACCTTTTCCCACTAACTTTAATTCCTTTATAGTCTATGAAAGAAATGTGTCTGTTGAAATCCATCTTTTATCCCTCTCTCTCTTGCACTGTCTGTCTGGCATCAGGACCGTGCATACTAGAAGTTTATCTCTTCCTAATATGTTTTAATATCTCATACAACACTCCTCCCCTCATTGTTTTTTCTTTTTAAAAAATGTCCTAGATTTCTCACATGGATTTTTATTTGCATATTTCTTCTAGATGCAAGTTAGGCTAATTTTATCAAGTTCCAAAAAAATATTCTGAAAAATTTGGAACACTTTAATAAATGTAAAGGTTAGCATGGAGAACATCAGTATCATTAAACTATTGAGCCTTCCCTGCCAATATCATGGACAGTCTTTCCATTTATTCAAATCTTTTTATATGCCCATTATAAATTCTCTTGCTTTCTTACTATGGTCTGTGGTAGTGAGTATTTATATCAGCTTCTGCCGATAGTTCTTTTTGATCCTCTTTGGTTTTCTGGGTGGAAAGGTGTTACATCTATAGCCAGTTTTTGTTGACTCTCTGCAGCTGTCCGTGTCTCTTTCTTTTCCAAGCAAAGGAGAAGTGCTTCTTAATCTGGGGGGAGTTCCTATCTTCTTCCACTCTCTAGTACATAGAGAGGCTGCAGTGGGATAGGACTCCCTATTTCCTGCCTATTTCTCTCACCCCCTCCCTGTGCCCTTCCTTCTCTTACCTGTAGCACATTCACATGAGACCAAAGTTTCCTCAACTGCAGTTTTTCCTGGAGACATCCAAGAATCCATCACTATTTGGTGCACAATAGTTTTTCTTTTGCTCAGGCATCTCCCTCTGTCCCCAGAAAGCTGTTGGAAGTTGTCCTTCTGTTCCCACAAGGTATACTCTACCAGGGGTCCTGGCTGTCCCTTACCTCCTGGGTCCCAGAAGTGTCCTCTTTTGTTTGGTGTCAACCCACCTGCCAAAACCCTCCCATCTTGCCATAGACTCCTTTTCTTTTCTTTTTTTTAAAAGCAACTTAAAAAATGTCATGATTTCTGTGGATTAGGAGTCTGGGCACATCTTAGCTGGGTGCTCTGTTTCGGAATCTCTCATAGGGCTGCAGTCGTTGGCCAGGGCCAAGTCTCATCTGAACTGGAGGAGGATCCACTTGTAGGTTCAGATGGTTGTTAGCAGAAGCTGTAGACTCTTTATAGGGGCCAACAGGGACTTCAATCCTTTGTTCAGAAATCCATAGGAAAAAATCTGACACTCACAACAGTTCTCTGGATATTTCCATGCAATGTACTCAATTCTAGACTGAGAAACAAATGTGTGCTCAGTACACCTGGTCGGAGTGCTCAGGTGACCCTTCTGGAGCCTCCTCCTACCTCAGCGCCTTGCCCTGGAATGCTTCAGCTTGGTCCTGCCCACACCCTCTCTCCCACAGTCAAGGTGACATCCCAGTACCTTCCACAATCCCCAAGGCCTATGTCTCCAAATGCCATGAAGAATGTGCAGCATGGGACAAGCCCAAGTTCTCAAGTATGTTAATTGTAGGACATTTTTTCTACCAAAACCAATTCCAGACCTCCCTGCTGAGTTGACCGCAGCCACCTCTTCCTCAGCAGTCAAGAGATGGCCCCCACTGCAGGTCCCCTGCTTTCCATTCAAAAGATAAGTCCGGATAGGGACAAACAATCAAGAGACCAAAAAACAAAATAATAATAAGTCCCTTAAATGAGATTGTTCCTCTTTTCCCCTGTAGGAAAACAGGAGGTTTCCTATTGAAGTAACTCCGTGGGGAGGCCCAGTCAGGATTGTCCTTGGGTCTCTGGACCCACAAAGTTCCTTCCTAAGCTCTGGTCCCTTAATCCTATTTCCTGTATCCTTGCAGGTTTCACTCTTGTCCTGACCTTGGGCCTGAGCTTCCTTCTTGTTTTAGCATTCAAGGCATTTAGCTTCATTTCTTTACCCTCGTGGCCACTTACACTCTGACCTTGAATGCCAGATCACAGCCTTTGCTCAGACCAAGTGTTGCTTTCACACCCCTGTCCTAGAAACTGGATCTCTGTCTTGGTTATCTGCTTGGCCCTTGGTCATCTAATCCTGTCTCACCTCCCTGCCTGCCTGTCTGTCTGATTACCACCCAGAGCTCTAACCACGCCTGCTCCCAGACTCACCACTGTCCCGCTTTCTGCATGGGTTAGGATGCCTCCAAGCCTCCATCCCCATGCATCCGACCTCTTCTGTCCACTGGTTTACTGGACCTGCAGTCGTCCTCTCGGGTCTTTCCAGCAACACCTGCTCCAAACTCCTTCACCAGGCTCGTCGAGGCTATCAAGTCTCACCTATCATCCAGTGTCCCTTGTCCCCATGCAAATAGGTGACAAGCTATGAATCTAGAATAAATGCAGAGAAAGAGCTCAAAGAATCTAAACAGGAGAAAGTGACACCTCCCTGTGACGTAAGTGGTGAAAATAAACCCAACTTCAAAGTCAAATGTGGTTCCCTCAGGTACAACAAAAGCAGCTCTGCTTGTCTGTTCCCAGGTAGGAGCAATGGATCTCACTGAACAATAATGAGTTCTTGGAAAAGGATGGTGAGCAGAATGGAGAAGATGAATGTTCATCATATTGGTGTATTTCCTTTT
Source organism: Delphinus delphis (assembly GCF_949987515.2). NCBI lineage: Eukaryota > Metazoa > Chordata > Mammalia > Artiodactyla > Delphinidae > Delphinus > Delphinus delphis. The sequence continues at coordinate 5,192,709 of NC_082686.1, forward strand.
GATGGTAGAATAAAACTCACGAGGAATGGAAAGCTGCGGCCTTTCCCTGTGCTGAAATAAGCAGAGTCTCCATGGCTCTGGGAGCTGCATCAGGACCATTGTAGATGCCCCACCCCCACCCAAGGAAACTGCAGTTACCCCGAGCCTTGGTAGAGTCACCAGGACAATGGCCCCAGGGGTCCATCTGGCCCTCCCTTCTTTTTCTCCACTCCTCTGTCTTCCCTTTCTCTCATTGTCTTTCCCCAGGAACTTTCTAACCATCCTCTTGTGAATAGCGACAGCCACACTGAGGACAAATGTTTGGGCATCTCTTGCTCCAAGGAGGTGGTGACTGAAAACCTTGTATGGTCGACACAGCTGCAGGGGCAGCTCGCAGCCCATGGTCCCAATGCAAAGCCCAATGGTGGCATCAGCAAAGTCCAGCCATTCAAACTGCCTCTGGTATCGCATGTCCCATCAACAAGTGCCGAATCGTGGCAGTTCATGGTTCCATTTTCTGATAAGTAAGGGACCAGTGTTCCATCTTGATGATAAAAAGGATGCTTGCAGATTAGGTACAGAGTAAAAGTCATGAATGAGCATGATAAACTAGTGGACCACCAAATTCTACAACCCCTCGGCGGGCACCAGTCTAGGCCACCTAAGTTCAGTTGTTTTTATTGGATAGAATTCTTCAGGATAGACATAAAGAGATTAAAAGAAGAAAGTGAATTGCACAGTGAACATAATTATATGCAAATTTACAAAAGAAGTAACCTTGATGCTGTCCCAGTTATGGTGCAGTGTTTTATCAAGTAGGAATTTAATACAGGGAATTAGATGCATGCATAGTTTTAGAAGGATGGGAGGAATTCAGCTGCCTTTTAGGAGCTTGACAAAAGTGGGAGCCAGGAGAGGCCACGTCCATCTGTGGTTCCAGCTGCCCCAGAACGAAATTTGTTCTCCCGGACTTGGATGTTTGGCATCTGCCCATGCATCGACTTACTGCTTCTAAAGGAGAACGACGATTTCTCCTTCCTTGCACTTTCCAAATCGCATTCAAGTGCCTCTCACTGGTGAAATATAAACCAGAACTGTGACAAATCAGCCGAGGAAATGTTCTTCTCAGGCTTCCCATCCCTGAAATTTAGGGAAGACTTTAGAAGTGCAGCAGTAGTGCTAAGATCAACAGACAATACCTGATGCAAACATATAGACAAAACATGATGTGCACATCGTGTACCGTGTGGAAGCTTCTTTCTTTGGGCTTGGGAAGAGCCCTCCAGCCTGGAACTGGACCCATGTCTCAGGACTCTGCCTCTGTCCTCTTTGGGATTCTTCTCTGGAACAGGACCCAGAACCCAGCCCTCTGTCACTGATCAAGGGTTCCCTTCCCAGCAGCCACACCTGAAATGGGTGCACCTGCTGTTTCTCTGGGTACTTGCTCTCTCCTCGTCCTATCCCCACCCATCTTTATAGCTACTCACTCCCTTCAGCCCACCAACTGTTCTCAGAGGGCCCTCTCCCTGAGCAAGGACAACAAACTCATTCCTCAGGAAAACACCGCCCTGTTCATAAGGACGAAAGGGACTGTGTTTTGACTCCTTGGTGGGGAGAAGGAATAGCTTATTATTTGGGTGCAGCTCAGGGAGTAGAAAGTGATCTACTTCTTCCTGTTCTCTTCCCCTCCAAAACAATGTTCTTTCACCTGCCAGGTGACTCTCTGCATGTGCTCATTGGCCAACTTCTTCTGGTCTCAGCATGTGGACATTGACACCCATTTGCATTCATGCAGTCTTGTTCCTTTTCTTGTGAACAATCTATATAGTATGTAAATGAATTCCTTCCCATTTCATATACGATGACATTAAGGATGCAGACAGAATAAGCTACTTGCTCAAGGGCAGAGCTCCTAAGTTTAAGAGATAACATAGGAGCCCAATTCTGCTGACTCTTAGTCAAGTGCTCTCACTTCAGATCAGCAAAGACTTCAGAGGGAAGAAAAGATGAAACAATGGCCGTATTTGTTGCTGCCTTCAAAGTGGGCTCACTTGGTGATACTCAGCTATTCTTTTTCCACTATTCCTACTCCCTCAGTTCTTGAGAATCCTGCTAGGTGTATCTTTTCAATAAATAATAAAGGTCACACAATATGAACATACTCAGTCGTTCTGTGGGTGCCTTACATAATGTGTGAACATTTGCTTTTCATGTAACGGAACATTAAAATTTTCCCCACTTGACCCCAGCTATCCACAGAAAACTGACATCGTTTTAATTAATGGCTTCTGGTTGCTATAAGTGTATCTTCTAGTTAAGTATGCAAAGTACTTACCTTATGCTAACAAGATTGCAGAATTTTGAAATACTGTGTGCACTGTGTTAAATTTTGTTCTTTACCATAACGATGAATCTGAAGTAGATGACCTATAATTCTACCAAACCATGGCCAAGTCCACTTCCCTCAAATTAAGCAGTACTCATCACTGGGATTGTTGTCCTTATGGTGGATGAATTACTCTGTTTAGCAAGCATGGTCACATTTATAAATGGTATATCCCTTCAAGTTAGGTTCATTTTCTGATGAAAGGAAAAAAAGATTTAATGGTTTTCAACTGCACTTATACTTTATCTCTGTCTCCATGAGGACATTTTAATAATGAAGAGGCTTCTCTTGGTCAAGATAGGAGTTAATAGATAATCCTTTTCAGCTATTTAATTGAGAAAGCTTAGCAATGTAGCTAAATTTTATCTTGTAATTCTTTACTATAAATGTGTCAAATATTGTAAGTATTTTTCTGGTGAAAATTCTTTGAGGAGAAGAAAACATTTGTGTTTTTGATGTGAACGATCCTATAACTTTCTCACATTCTATCAGCTTTTTATTAGGTTCTCAGGGATTTGTAACACATTTTTACAGAATCTGTAAATCCCATAGCATTTTCAGATTTCCTGGTTTGCTGCCTTATGGAGACATTTCTTAAATCCTACGTTTGGCTGAATTTCCAGGTTGTGTGTAATAGTCTAGATCTGGCTCCCAGCTTGCTGTTAACTTTGAGAAAGGTATCAATAGCCTTTACAGATTTTTCAAACTGTCAACCAAATTTAAGCACTTAAATAAAAATCAAAGGCTTTTTCTTTGATTTTTAATTCCTAATAATATTTTTTATCCTTACCCCAAAGAAACTATTATCCTTAAGAAGGAATTTTATAATTTACGAAACCAGATCCTTAAAAGATACAGTAAACTTTTATAGGAGAAAAGTATGATCATCTCAATAGATGATGAAATGGTAGCTGATAATATTCAACATCCAGTCCTGATTGAAACAACACAAACAAAAGTCAAGTTTTGTAAAATAGGAAAATAGAATCACTTTTAGGAACCAAAGTGCTTTGGCAAATGAAGAGGAAAAAGACAAAGTTCAATAGATCCATGAGCAAAGAATGTAGATAGAGTGTTCACCAAAGAACAAGTACAAATTACTGATACATTTATAAAAAGATGCTCAGACTTATCTGTAAGCAAAAGCAACCAAAAAATATACAAGTTAGTAAAACCATGTAAATTAAAATAATGGGATATATACTATATTGATGAAGATCAAAAAGATTAATAGTGTACATGTGTGAGGAAAAAATTAACCCCAGCCCCAGGAAATAAAATTGCTCTTTTACTAAGCAACTTAGCAATATATTTTAACACTTGGATGTGCAGAATTCCACTCCAAGTATTTATCCAGTGGAGTTCCTACCACTATATCTTTCTTTCTATTGATGGATTGATTGACAAGCAGAGAGGTTCATTGCAACATTGTCCTTAGTCTTGTGGAGTCGGAAAGAAATAGTCAACTAATCATAAACTGATTAAATAAATAGAAGCAGAAAGTAGAAAAAAACAGCAATAGTGTGTGCTTACTGTGTGTCACACAATAGCTTAAGAATTTAAATGCCTACACTGCCCTATGAAGGAGGATCTATTATTATCTCCATTTTGCAGGTGAGGAAACTGAGGAACTAAAAGGATTCCTGATTACCTAGTTTTTCACAGTGTATTGGGGATCTGTGGCTGTGTAACAAATTACCCCGAAGCTTAGTGGCTTAACAATAATAAAGCACATTTATGATCTCTGTGGGGCAGGAATCTGGGTATGGCTTAACTGAGTACTCTATTTCAAGGTGTCTCCCAGCACTGCACTCAGGCTGTTGGCCAGGGATTCAGTCCTATCAAGGTTCATCCCACTCAGGTGGTTGCTGGCAGGTTTCAGCTTCTCACAGACTGTTGGCTGGGGGAGACCCTCATGGAAGGCTCTCCATAGGAAGGCTCACAATGTGGCCACTCACATTTACCCAGTGTGAGGGTTCTGACCTCAAAGAGAGATTGACAAAGAGGCCACCATCTTTTGTAACCATAGCTACTTGCCTTGGATCCACCACAGAGTAGGTGCTTAGTAATTGGACAATAAACACCATTTTGTATAGACAAAGCACAATTTTATATGTGCTTATAAAAAATTAGGAAGGCTATAGTCCCTTCTTTTCTCCTCAAGATAACGGGATCTTGAGGAGAAAAAGAGGGAAGTTACTTTTTTACTGTTTAAATTTTTGACCAAAAATTCACAGATTCCTAATCTGAAATTCTCATGTTTTAAACTCCAGTAGATAAACTTGGAGATAGCTTTCATCAATTATTTTCCAAAATCAACCATTCATTTAGTGATATGTTCATTATCCATCAAACATTTCTTTAATTCTTCCGTGAACTTTCATATGGATTAAGTTTATTTGAGGGGTACGCGGGCCTGACACTGATGTGGCCTCTCCCATTGCGGAGCACAGGCTACGGATGCACAGGCTCAGCGGCCATGGCTCACAGGCCCAGCCGCTCCACGGCATGTGGGGTCTTCCCGGACCAGGGCACGAACCCGTGTCCCCTGTATCGGCAGGCGGACTCTCAACCACTGCGCCACCAGGGAAGCCCCTGGATTAAGTTTTAAATGATCTATATTATATATGCTTCTGTTGTAATTTTTCATTTTATACATTTTGATAATTTTTGACTATTCCCAAGGAGTGAACAGGTGTAAGGATAAGAATGATTTTGTTCATTTCATCTCATTCTATAAAATAGTCAGTAGCTGCTACTGGGGAAATCAACATATTGAAGTTATTAAAAACTACTATTATGTTTTTAAAATTTTTTCACCCCTGATTTTGAATTCTTTTTGAATAAGATAAATTAAAACCATTTTTCTACTTAGAAAGATGTTACGATATTTCACACCAGATATGAGATAAAGAACTAATCCAAGTGTGTGAGTATTATTAGTATATGCACCCTCTTCCAACTTTACAATTATCTTACACCTATATACTTTTTTTACATACCTTTAAATCAGATGTCAGCCAACTATAGACCACAAGCCAAATTCTTCTCAAAACCTGGCTTTGTAAATAAATGTTATTGGAACATAATTGTGCTGTTTTATGTACTTTCTGTAGCTGCATTCATGCTTCAATGACAGAAATAAGTAATTGTGACAGACTATATGGCTTGCAAACCATAAAATGTTTATTATTTGGCCTTTTATACAACAAGATTTCCAATAACTGCCTGAAAATATTAAGAATTTTTATCCATGAACATGGTATAATGCCCCATCTCTACTCATCTAGGTCTTCTTTACTTGTGAGCAACAACTTTTACAGTTTTCAGTAGACCAGTCTTGCAAATATCTTGTTAAATTTATCTGTAAATATTTCAAGTTTTCATGCAAATTTATTTTTTTTTAATTTCAGTATTGCTTGTTACTAATATATAAAAATAAAGTTAACTTTGAATTTTGTATTTTGATGTATACTATAACTTTGCTAAAGTCATTTACAATCCTAGCAACATTTTTGTAGACTCTTTCATTAACTATGTAAATAATTATGTCATCTGTGAAGGAAGACAGTTATATTCTTCTTTTCTAATACATATGTATTTTATGTCATTTTCTTTTTGAATTGCTCTTGATAAAATCTTCAGAACAATGTTGAATAAAAGGACCAGACCAATCATTCTTGTCTCTTTCTTGATCTTTGGTGGAAAATAATTCGTTTTTTAGAATTAAGTGTGATGTTAACTGTAAGCCTTTTGAAACCTTTTATCAAGTAATTCCGTTCTATGACTAGCTCACTATGAGATTTTTATCAGGATCTTTAACTCTAAAATTCTTTTTTCTTTGTATATATTCAAGTAATCATATTGTGCTTCTTTTTTGGTCTGTTAATATGATAAATTACATTCACTAATTTTTGAATTGAAACCAACCTTGCATTCCTAGAATAAAACTTACTTGGTCATGATATATTATTGTTTTTATATATTGATAAACCTCATTTGGTAGGGTTTGGTTAAGCATTATTTTTTTAACATCTTTATTGGAGTATAATTGCTTTACAGTGGTGTGTTAGTTTCTGCTGTATAACAAAGTGAGTCAGCTATATGTATACAACCATCCCCATATCCCCTCCCTCTTGTGTCTCCCTCCCACCCTCCCTCTAGGTGGTCACAAAGCACGTAGCTGATCTCCCTGTGCTATGCGGCTGCTTCCCACTACCTGTCTAATTTACATTTGGTAGTGTATATATGTCCATACCCCTTTCTCACTTCGTCCCAGCTTACCATTCCCCCTCCCCGTAGCCTCAAGTCCATTCTCTACTTCTGCATCTTTATCCCTGTCCTGCCCCTAGATTCTTCAGAACCATTTTTTTTTTTTTTTTAGATTCCATGTATATGTGTTAGCATACGGTATTTGTTTTTCTCTTTCTGACTTACTTCACTGTGTATGACAGACTCTAGGTCCATCCACCTCATTACAAATAACTCAATTTCGTTTCTTTTTATGGCTGAGTAATAGTCCATTGTATATATGTGCCACATCTTCTTTATCCATTCATCTGTTGATGGACACTTAGGTTGCTTCCATCTCCTGGCTACTGTAAATAGTGCTGCATTGAACATTGTGGTACATGACTCTTTTTGAATTATGGTTTTCTCAGAGTATATGCCCAGTAGCGGGATTGCTGGGTCGTATGGTAGTTCTATTTTTAGGTTATCAAGGAACCTCCATACTGTTCTCCATAGTGGCTGTATCAATTTACATTCCCACCAACAGTGCCAGAGGGTTCCTTTTTCTCCACACCCTCTCCAGCATTTATTGTTTGTAGAGTTTTTGATGATGGCCATTCTGACTGTTGTGAGGTGATACCTCATTGTAGTTTTGATTTGCATTTCTCTAATGATTAGTGATGTTGAGCATCGTTTCATGTGTTCGTTGGCAATCTGTATATCTTCTTTGGAGAAATGTCTATGTAGGTCTTCTGCCCATTTTTGGATTGCGTTTTTTTTTTTTTTTTTTTTTTGTGTGGTACATGGGCCTCTCACTGTTGCGGCCTCTCCCGTTGCGGAACACAGGCTCCGGACGCGCAGGCTCAGTGGCCATGGCTCACGGGCCCAGCCACTCCGCGGCATGTGGGATCTTCCCAGACCGGGGCATGAACCCGTGTCCCCTGCATCGACAGGCAGACTCTCAACCACTGCACCACCAGGGAAGCCCAGGTTGTTTGTTTTTTTGATATTGAGCTGCATGAGCTGCTTGTATATTTTGGGATTAATCCTTTGTCAGTTGCTTCATTTGCAAATATTTTCTCCCTTTCTGAGGGTTGTCTTTTCATCTTGTTTATGGTTTCCTTTGCTGTGCAAAAGCTTTGAAGTTTCATTAGGTCCGATTTGTTTATTTTTGTTTTTATTTTCATTTCTCTAGGAGGTGGGTCAAAAAGGATCTTGCTGTGATTTATGTCATAGAGTGTTCTGCCTATGTTTTCCCCTAAGGGTTTTATAGTGTCTGGCATTACATTTAGGTCATTAACCCATTTTGAGTTTATTTTTGTATATGGCATTAGAGAGTGTTCTAATTTCATTCTTTTACAAGTAGCTGTCCAGTTTCCTAGCACCACTTATTGAAGAGGCTGTCTTTTCTCCATTGTATATTCTTGCCTCCTTTATCAAAGATAAGGTGACATTATGTGTGTGGGTTTATCTCTGGACTTTCTATCCTGTTCCATTGATCTATATTTCTGTTTTTGTGCCAGTACCATACTGTCTTGATTACTGTAGCTTTGTAGTGTAGTCTGTAGTCTGGGAGCCTGTTTCCTCCAGCTCCGTTTTTCTTTCTCAAGATTGCTTTGGCTATTTGGGGTCTTTTGTGTTTCCATACAAATTGTGCAACTTTTTGTTCTAGTTCTGTGAAAAATGCCATTGGTAGTTTGATAGGTATTGCATTCAATCTGTAGATTGCTTTGGGTAGTATAGTCATTTTCACAATATTGATTTTCCAATCCAAGAACATGGTATATCTCTCCATCTGTATCATCTTTAATTTCTTTCATCAGTGTCTTATAGTTTTCTGCATACATTCTTTTGTCTCCTAGTTAGGTTTATTCCTAGGTATTTTATTCTTTTATTACAATGGTAAATAGGAGTGTTTCCTTAATTTCTCTTTCAGATTTTTCATCATTGGTATATAGGAATTCAAGAGATTTCTGCACATTAATTTTGTATCCTGGTACTTTACCAAATTCATTGATTAGCTCAAGTACTTTTCTGGTAGCATCTTTAGGATTCTCTATGTATAGTATCATGTCATCTGCAAACAGTGGCAGTTTTACTTCTTCTTTTCTGATTTGGATTCCTTTTATTTCTTTTCCTTCTCTGATTGCTAAAACTTCCAAAACTGTGTTGACTGATAGTAGTGAGAGTGGGCAAATGTGTCTTGTTCCTGTTCTTAGAGGAAATGGTTTCAGTTTTTCACCATTGAGAATGATGTTGGCTGTGGGTTTGTCATATATGGCCTTTATTGTGTTGAGGTAAATTCCCTCTATGCCTACTTTCTGGAGGGTTTTTGTCATAAATCTGTGTTGAATTCTGTCAAAAGCTTTTTCTGCATCTATTGAGATGATCATATGGTTTTTCTCCTTCAATTTGTAAATATGGTTGATCACATTAATTCATTTGCATATATTGAAGAATCTTTGCATTCCTGGGATAAACCCCACTTGATCATGGTGTATGATCCTTTTAATGTTCTGTTGGATTCTGTTTGCTAGTATTTTGTTGAGGATTTTTGCATCTATGTTCATCAGTGATATTGGCCTGTAGTTTTCGTTTTTTGTGACATCTTTGCCTGGTTCTTGTATCAGGGTGATGGTGGCCTTGTAGAATGTGTTTGGGAGTGTTCCTCCCTCTGCTATATTTTGGAAGAGATAGAGAAGGACAGGTGTTAGCTTTTCTCTAAATGTTTGATAGAATTCTTCTGTGAAGCCATCTGGTCCTGGGCTTTTCTTTATTGGAAGGTTTTTAATCACAGTTTCAATTTCAGTGCTTGTGATTGGTCTGTTTATATTTTCTATTTCTTCCTGGTTCAGTCTCGGAAGGTTCTGCTTTTCTAAGAATTTGTCCATTTCTTCCAGGTTGTCCATTTTATTGGCATAGAGTTGCTTGTAGTAATCTCTCATGATCCTTTGAATTTCTGCAGTGCCAGTTGTTGCTTCTCCTTTTTCATTTCTAATTCTATTGATTTGAGTCCTCTCCCTTTTTTTCTTGATGAATCTGGCTAATGGTCTGTCAATTTTGTTTATCTTCTCAAAGAATCACCTTTTAGTTTTATTGATCTTTGCTATTGTTTCCTTCATTTCTTTTCATTTATTTCTGATCTGATCTTTATGATTTCTTTCCTTCTGCTAACTTTGGGGGTTTTTTGTTCTTCTTTCTCTAATTGCTTTAGATGTAAGGTTAGGTTGTTTTTTTGAGATGTTTCTTGTTTCTTGAGGTAGGATTATATTGCTATAAACCTCCCTCAGAGAACTGTTTTTCCTGCATCCCGTAGGTTTTGGGTAATCATGTTTTTATTGTCATTTTTTTCTAGGTATGTTTTGATTTCCTCTTTGATTTCTTCAGTGATCTCTTGGTTATTTAGTAGCATATTGTTTAGCCTCCATGTGTTTGTATTTTTTTACAGTTTTTTTCCTGTAATTGATACCTAGTCTCATAGGATTGTGGTCAGAAAAGATACTTGATACAATTTCAATTTTCTTAAATTTACCGAGGCTTGATATGTGACCCGAGATATGATCTATCCTGTAGAATGTTCCATGAGCACTTGAGAAGAAAGTGTATTCTGTTGTTTTTGGATGGAATGTCCTATAAATATCAATTAAGTCCATCTTGTCTAATGTGTCATTTAAAGCTAGTGTTTCCTTATTTATTTTCATTTTGGATGATCTGTCCATTGGTGAAAGCATGTTGTTAAAGTCCCCTACGTTGATTGTGTTACTGTCAATTTCCCCTTTTATGGCCGTTATCATTTGCCTTCTGTATTGAGGTGCTCCTGTGTTGGGTGCATAGATATTTACAATTGTTATATCTTCTTTTTGGATTGATCTCTTGATCATTATGTAGTGTCCCTCTTTGTCTCTTGTAAGAGTTTATTTTAAAGTCTATTTTGTCTGATATGAGAATTGCTACTCCAGCTTCCTTTTGGTTTCCATTTGCATGGAATATCTTTTTCCATCCCCTCACTTTCAGTCTATATGTGTCCCTAGGTCTGAAGTGGGTCTCTTGTAGACAACATATATATGGGTCTTGTTTTTGTATCCATTCAGCCAGTCTGTGTATTTGGTTGGAGCATTTAATCCATTTATGTTTAAGATAATTATTGGTATGTATGTTCCTATTACCATTTTCTTAATTGTTCTGGGTTTGTCATTGTAGGTCTTTTAATTCTCTTGTGTTTCCTGCTTAGGGAAGTTCCTTTAGCATTTGTTGTAAAGCTGGTTGGTGGTGCTGAATTCTCTTAGCTTTTGCTTGTCTTTTAAGGTTTTAATTTCTCCATCAAATCTGAATGAGATCCTTGCTGGGTAGAGTAATCTTGGTTGTAGGTTTTTTCCTTTCATCACTTTACATATGTCCTGCCACTCCCTTCTGGCTTGCCGAGTTTCTGCTGAAAGGTCAGCTGTTTACCTTATGGGGATTCCCTTGTTTGTTATTTGTTGCTTTTCCCTTGCTGCTTTTAATATTTTTTCTTTGTATTTAATTTTTGATAGTTTGATTAATATGTGTCTTGGCATGCTTCTCCTTGGATTTATCCTGTATGGGACTCTCTGGGCTTCCTGGACTTTAGTGACTATTTCCTTTCCCAAATTAGGGAAGTTTTCAACTCTAATCTCTTCAAATATTTTCTCAGTCCCTTTCCTTTTCTCTTCTTCTGGGACCCCTGTAATTCAAATGTTGGTGAGTTTAATGTTGTCCCAGAGGTCTCTGAGCCTGTTCTCAATTCTTTTCATTCTTTGTTCTTTAGTCTGCTCTACAGTAGTTATTTCCACTATTTTATCTTCCAGGTCACTTATCCGTTCTTTTGCCTCAGTTATTCTGCTATTGATTCCTTCTAGTGAATTTTTAATTGCATTTAATGTGTTGTCCATCATTGTTTGTTTGCTCTTTAGTTCTTCTACATCCTTGTTAAACGTTTCTTGTATTTTCTCCATTCTATTTCCAAGATTTTGGATCATCTTTACTCTCATCACTCTGAATTCTTTTTCAGGTAGACTGCGTATTCCCTCTTCATTTCTTTGGTCTGGTTGCTTTTTTCCTTGCTCCTTCATCTGCTGTGTATTTTTGTAAACTTACTGTGTTTGGGGTCTCCTTTTCACAGACTGCAGGTTCGTAGTTCCCATTGTTTTTTGGTGTCTGCCCCCAGTGGGTAAGGTTGGTTCAGTGGCCTGTGTAGGCTTCCAGGTGGAGGGGACTGGTGCCTGTGTTCTCATGGGTGGGGCTGGACCTTGTCTTTCTGGTGGGCAGGGCTGCAGCCAGTGGTGCGTTTTGGGGTGTCTTTGACCTCTTAATGATTTTAGACATCCTCTCTGCTAATGGGCGGGGTTGTGTTCTTGTCTTGGTAGTTGTTTGGCATAGGGTGTCCAGCACTGTAACTTGCTGGTTGTTCAGTGGAGCTGGGTCTTAGCATTGAGACAGAGATCTCCATGAGAGCTCTTATGAGGATATTATGAGGGTCTGGGAGGTCTCTGGTGGGCCAATGTCCTGAACTCTGCTCTCCCACCTCAGAGGCTCAGGCCTGACACCTGGCCGAGCACAAGGATCCTGCGCCACTACACTCACCAGGCCTGTCCAAGAGCCCGGCTGGCTCCCTGCTCCCGGCTCCCAGTCCTGGCTTGGCTGGTTAAGGATTTTTATGTCTATGTTGGGATATTGGTTTCTAGTTCTAAGATCTTTGATTTTGGTATCAAGATGTTGCTGGCCTCATAAAATCAGTGGTAAAGTGTTTTATTCTCTTGTATTTTCTGAAAGACTTTGTGTAAAAAAATTTTTTTTCTTTAGGTGTTAGGTAGTATTCACTAATGAAGCTGTCTGGGCTTTGATTGTTCTTTGTGGAAAGTTGTTAACTACAAATTAACTTTATAGATACAGGACTATTAAGTTTATCTAGTTTTTCTTGAGTGATATTTAAGAGTTTGTGTCTTTCCAGAAATTTATCTATTTAATATAACTTTTTAAACTTATTGACACAAAGTTATTCCTAATATTTTCCTATTATCCTTTTAATTCAAGTAGGGACCACAGTGATGGCCTTTTTCATTATAGTTACTTGTAACTAATGTCTCTTCTCTTTTCTTGATCAGTCCAGCTAGAGGTTTTTGTATTTTTTTTTTCAAAGAACTGGCTTTTGGTTTTATTGATTTTCTCTACAATTTTCTGTTTTTTATTTCACTGATTTCAGTTTTCCTGTTTATTGTTTCCTTACTTCTCCTTACTTTGAGTTTCATTTGCTCTTCCTGTAATAGCTTCTTAAGAGGGATGCTTAGATCATTGATTTGTGATCTTTTTCCTTTTCCAGTACAAACACTTAAAGCTACAAACTTCCATCTAAGTGTTGCTTTTAGCTGCATCTCAGATATTTTGATATGTTGTTTTTACATTCTTATTCAACTCAATATATTTTTTCTAATTACTCTGGTGATTTTTTCTTTGACTCATGAGTTTTTTTAGAAGTGTATTGTTTAAGTTTCAAATATTTGAGGTTTTCCCAGATATATCTCTGTTATTGATTTCAATTTTAGTTTTTCTGTGGAGCTAGAAAGTGATTTGTATTATTTTATTTTTGAACATCTATTGAAATTTGTATTATGGCCCAAAATATTGTCTTTCTGGATATCTGTTCCATGTGCACTTGAAACCAGTATGTATTCTGCTACTGCAGGGTGTAGAATTCTATAAATGTCAGTTAAGTCAAATGAGTGATAGTGGTATTAAAGTCTTCTATATTTCAAATATTATTTCTTCTGCCCCTGTCTTTCTTCTCCTTTTGAAACTATAATTACTCAATGTTAGAATATTTGATATTGTTCTAGAGCTCTAGGACAATCTATTCTGTATTTTTCACTCTTGCACTTTTTGTTTTGATTTGGATAATTTCTGTTGACCTAGCTTAAAGTTCACTATTTTCTCTGCTGTGTTCACTCTGCTGATTAGCTTAAGGAATTCTTTCGATCTAATATTGTGTTTGTTGTTTCTGACATTTTATTTATCTGTCTGTCTCCTTTGTGTAGTTTTAATATTCTTTCTGAACCCCCACCTGTTTATGGGCATTAACCATAGTTGTTGTAAAGTCCCTGTCTGATAGTTCCATACCAAGATTTCAAAACTATTGATCATTTCTTCTCTGGTTCTTTTTTCTTGCTTTCGTGTTTGTGCATCTCATAATATTTTATTGAATTTTGGTCATGATGCATGAAAGAGTAGCAATTGAAGTAGGTTATACTTATTTCTAGTTCTTTACTTCCTACCTGCTTGTATGCCCAGGACCTTGTCCTGTCACCCTGTCTCAAAGATGAAATTGTTTACTTGTACCTTATCTCCTTGTAGGGCTTTTAATTCTTTGCAACTAATTTTACCCAGTTGCCTGTGACTTCCACTTTCTGATTCATTCAAAGTAAAGCATGATTTTGTAGATTAACAGTCTCTTTTTTGTTGTTAGAATGGAAGTGATATTCTTTTGTGTCTTTCTCCATCCTGAGCAGAAATAGAACTCTGGTTTTTAAATTCAAGTTTCCATATATACTCTCTAACAGTTGTGTTTTGATAGAAACCATCTGTTGTAGGGATTCTGCTTGTCCTTGTAATTCATTATGAAAGGTCCCCTCAGATACATGATTAATTTCCTTTGTCTCTTTGGTGGAGCTGAAATAGGTAAGGGAAGGCATAGCCACAGTCTCTGCCACTGTGACCTGAGGGATACCAACAGGTAAATGGTCAGTTTGGGAGGAGACAACAGGCGGAAGTGTATCCCCCTCTCATTTCACTTCCCCAGATGCAAAGTCTGAAGTTTCCTGCATGAACGGATAACCACCCACCTGTTCAGGTCCCATGTAGGTTCTGGGGACACACAGACCAGCAGCTCTTCTCTAGAACATACACTTGGCCCATGCTTTGAGCTTTCTCCAGGAAGATGGAGTGGTCCAGGAAGATGGAGAAGTTCTGTCAGCCTTTCAAGGCTTGGAGCACACACTCCTAGTCCCAGAAGAGGGGCAAACAACATAGCAGATTCATCCGATTCATCCAACTACCATCTTCCCAGAAATCTCCCGAGGCCTTAATCCTCTGTTTTATTATTTCTAAATTTATTTTCTAAATTAGTTTTATATGGATCTTTTATGTGGATCACATCACATCTATGACCATAGCATACCACATCTGGGCCACTATTTCCTTGAATGCAAGCACTCAGAGGAGAGCAGTGTTTTAATTTGTGCTGTCTTAGTGCAGTGATCTGACTTGTTTAATAATATTCAATGATGCTCATTGTACATGGTATTTCTAGACTGGAATAAACCACACTTAGAAGGGAAGTCTGCAGTATTAGTTTTCTCCTTGTAGTCTCAGAGGTGCTCATCCTGTGAGGTCTTCAAATGCCTTGTCCCTGAAGCACTCCTTGTTTACATGCAGATTAAGTCCCTAGGGACACAAAAAATATATTTAGTTACACAAGAGATGTCTACTTCTGTAGTCATTCTACTGTGATTTCTGTGAATAATTTATCAACTGCTTAACGCTCATCAAATTTGATGAATTGTAGAAACTATCTGTAAGTTCTCTTACTCTTTATTTCAGAGTTTGAAATACTGTCATTTTAAGTAAACATGTTTCTCCATAAACAAGAATTTCATCGTCGGAGGAAAGAAAAAAATCTTGGTGTATCTGTTGCCTGTCCTCTAGGTTGTGTGTTTGGCGTCCATCACTTCCCTTCATTGGTCTGGTGTCCTTGAGCTCATTGTCTCCCTGTATTTATTCATGTTAGCATCACCGTTCCTCTTTTTTATTCTGTTGCAGGTGCTGGGGTTCCCCAGTTCCAACCGATTGCCCTGAATGGCCGAATTCAGGTCCTCAGCAACGGGTCTCTGTTGATCAAGCACGTGGTAGAAGAAGACAGCGGCTACTACCTGTGCAAGGTCAGCAACGATGTGGGCGCGGACGTCAGCAAGTCCATGTACCTCACGGTGAAAAGTAAGGAAGAAGAGCACTTCGTTTTACCTAAATAGGGCTTCGGGGGCTTCCATTTTCAGTGGTCTCCATGTATACTGTTTAAAAACAAAACACAACAAAAACAAAATGTGATTTGCTGCAGCTGGGGGTTTCCTGTCCTAAGAATATAGTTAAAGAGGATGGTAGAAGTTCAGCGGTTGTCAGAGCCTATGGGTCCCTTGGCCATGGCTACAGGCTCTGGGTAAACTAGCAGATGAGTGGGTCCCTGCCTTTGGCACCCACATTTCTCTCCTGTTGATTTCATTGTGGAAAAGCCCAGTGCACGCTCTCAGATGTGTTCCTTTCAGAGGTCTATTCATGCTTTTTATTATCTGCAAGCTGGCTTGTCCATAGATTTCCTTTTTAAGATCCTTCTGAAATCCAGAAAGCAGAAACCTCATTATCAACACACACATCTACAAGAACAAAGAACACGTAGCACTATGCTTAGGGTCTGTGTTGCTGACCCATTTTTTAGGAAAGGGCAGTTTATAGTGAAATTATTTTTATACTTTGGTAACTAAACCACCAAAGAGAGAACCAAAGTAGACCAACTTCTACCGAGTACTGCTCATTAGCAAATGGTTGTACATCTAGTTTAAGTGAATGACTTACGTCTTTCTCCGTTTATATTCTTTGCTACTGGATAGATTGTGATTTCTTCCTGACTACAAGGTTTTGATCAGACTTCCTCTTTTTTATTTTAATTATGCTGTCTGTAGGTTGTCAAGGATCTCTATCGTATCATTTATTAGAGAGATTGGATTTAAAAGTGAATTCCAGTGGTGTGTGTGTGTGTGTGAGAGAGAGAGAGAGAGAGATTTAAAGGCTAGCTACACACAGACTAGTATCCATCCTATTTTACTAAGAATTTATTCTAGTTAACCCATTTTTTCTAATAGGACAGTGAAAATATCAAGCTGTCTATTCGGTATACTTTTATATCATAGACAAATTAAAGTTTTGAAATAAGGTTGCTTTGAAATATATTGTGGACATATCCAATACATACATTTGACTTCTAAATATTATACTCCAGAGGAACTGATTTTCAAGAATCTGAAGACAAATTGTCATATCACTTAAATACAAAGTTGAAATCGTAATTTTTATAACTAAGTTGATGAAATATTAAGGAAACCCAAGATCTGAAGACCAATACTGACCATGTTGATCCATTTTTCCCCAAAAAAAAAAATGTATTTTGCAATTGCTTTGACATATTTAAAATTTATAAAGCATTTTTTTCTATCACACTCATATATGTATCTAAGCTCTAATAGACACAGTGCCCCATGAAGGATGTAAATACAATCAACCATAGACCTTACCTTCATGAATGAGAAAGCTTATGTCTTGAGAAAGGAGACAGCCTGCTAATCATAGTGCAAGGGAAGGAGTAAGGTGCAGAGATGTGCCTTTCAAAGGAGGACAGAACCATCATTTTGAGCGGATTAAGGAAAACGTCAGGAGAAAAAATCTTTAAAAATGGGTAGAATTTGAAAATGTAGAACTTGATTTCCCCACATCTCCTCTTTCCATACCTTTGATGCTGGTAGTGGATGTGGGACCACAAAGATGTCCCCCTGCCCTTAGTGAGCTTATTCTCCTGTGGGTCCATCAGGCCTGGCTGTGGACAGCTCCATCCAGCAGAACGCATTGGTGTCAGGATGGAGCATGGGACACTGGGAATGCACAGATGAGGGCGTGGTTTACACCCCCTGGAGAATTAGTGCCTACAGAATGGTACCCATGGCCTCTGACTTCAGTCCTAAAGGGTTCAGTGGATTTCGAAAGATAGAATTGTTGGGGGTAAACAGAGGCGCTCAAGGGAGAGAGAATAGAGAGAGCAGATACAAGAAATCAAAAGACTCAAGGCAAGAGGTAACTGTGTTTGGATGCTCTACCCGCTATGTGGAGGGGATTAGGGAAAGAAACATTTAAAGCGAGTATTCGTCAAAGAAAACTGTTCTTAGGGTTTGTCAGTCTTAGTTTCTCTCTCTCAAACTATACAAACTGCTAGCAGAGAGGCACATTTATGGAACAGTTATTTTTACCAGTTCTTGATAACCCTCCGGTGGCTTTATACATAATTTCAGCAGGAACTAAAACAACATTATAAAGCAATTATACTCCAATAAAGATGTTAAAAAATCATAATATTTAAATTCTGAAAAGTAAAAACATAATTTAATAAGGAGATATAGAAACAGAAGACAAAAGATATACAGTATCTCTAACTGTTGCTTAAATGATACCATTTAAACAAAAACAATAGCTAACAGAGGGATGGCTTTCGCTTATTCTTTGTATATTTGCTTGGCAAGACTGTTAAGGGTACGAAAACTGACACGTTTAGGCTCTGCACATGGCAATGGGAGACCTGCCACTTGGCGTACAGCTCTTTTACTGAGAAAATGGGAGGAAGTGGGAGTGGAGAGCATTGGCTCTGACCTGCCGGGGACAGAGCAGGTGCCTGGCTGCAAGCAGATTGTATGTCGCTGCACTGGTAACGGGATTATACCCGGCACTGCAGCAAGGCTCTTCTCATCTGAGGCTACCCAGGCTTACATCAGGCACAATTTCTTTAATGTTTCAAAAGAAATTGCACTGCTTTCCATAAGAATAGTAAGGACTCTCCCTTTTCTATAAGTCATTAAAAAAAAAAAAAAACTGGTCTGCAAATATTTTTAAATGCAGTGGGAGAGAACTTTCTGCCTGATAAGGCATGTCAGGAAATTAAGACAGCTTCTCAGATGAGAACTCCAGACGCCCAGGATGGCTGGTGCTGGGTTTTACACGTATTTTAAAGATCCGAACTCTACTGATAGAGCCTGGTGTTGGGTTCTCACTGGGGACACTGGGTACAATGCACTGGCACTGAAATGCCCAAGGTCGCGAGGCCCCTCCACAAGACCACCAGAGTCGAGAGTCAAAGCCAAACGGCAAGGGTCATTTATTGCAGGTTCGAACCTGGACCTCCGCGCACTCGTTGCCGGTGACGCTAAGAGGTCCCGATGGAGTTTAGTTCAGCTCTTTTATAGACAAGTACAAACAAGTTCGGGACGTTCTGCGGGGCTTTCCAGGGGTGTAGAGTACTGATTGGTTGATTTTTGAACAAAGACACCAGTCGCCGTCTGATTGGTTGGACAGTTGCAGGTTGACTTTTGAACAAAGACACTAGTCGCCGTCTGATTGGTTGGACGGTTGCGGGGCGGGGGGGGGGGGGTCAGCAAGCGTAATTACAGAAGCGAGAGCGGCTAGTTAAGTTTCGGTTTCCTGAGGTTTCGTTTCTCAATTGGAAATACTTAAGACGGGGCCATGTTCACAAAAAGAAATAGTGCAAACAGGAAGACTGATGCAACCCTAGCAGTGCTGCGGCCTCCACCAGCCCAACGGCAGGGCGGCGGGAGGCTGTGCGCCCAACTTCAGGCGGCGCTCCCAAATGTGGCAAGGCCAGCGCCGCGCCCTGGAATGGCCCTTTTTCGGCCCTTCTCCTCCGGGAGGAACAGAAAAGAAACTCCAGGAAAGGCACAGATTGAATGCAGGGCGTCAACTCAGTCCTATTCCCACCAAAGTAGAACATAGCCCCCTCAGCACTGGCTGGGTCTCCTCTCTGGGAAGTTTTCTTACCACGACTCCAATGCTTTCAAAACTCGCTAATCTAATGATAAAGCAACTTAACAATGAATGCCTCCCCCCGACCCTTTTTTGGAATCAGGTATGATGAGACTGTGGGCAGGGAAGACAGAAGGCAACCAAGTTTGGAAGGAGTGGTCATGGAAAGCCATCAATGAGACAGAAAAATAATCAGTGCAAATCCTCCCGGTTTTGTTGGTATTCTTGCTTCTGGTTCTACATTATCTCAATTCTAATTTATCCTTTACGGAAAATCATCCCAGGAATAGGGACCCAAAACATCAGAAAATGTTAAGGACCTTTGGCAGGAAAGACAGGGGAACTGAGCTCTACTTTCAATCAAATGTGGCCTTTGGTGACAGCACTGCGCCCCTCACCCCAGGCCCACCAGGGACTGCAGAAGCCTCACCACTTGGGGAAAATAAAAGAAGCCTCCCCACTTGGGGAACGTGGTCTTTTGTGCTAAGAAAATAGTTCCCCAAACTACAGAATCTTTCAGGCGGTTGAGCCGTCTTCTCCCAGGTGCCCAGATTGCATCCTCACCGTCCCAGCTTTCTGCCCCTGGCTGGTCTGAGCCTGTGTGTCTACAGGAATCCTGCTATCTTTCTGTTTGGATCTGTGGCCCACGACGCCCAGGCAGCTCTTCTTTTGTCTGCTGCTCCGCACAGGTCCCTTCTGATCCCCGCGTGCCGTGTAGGAGAGCATCCCTTATCAACCAGGAGCAGGCGCCTCCCTGGAGAGTCGGTTATTTGTGGAACCCATCTCCCCATCTCTGGCTTCCGGAGCCAACCCACAAGGGCCCCAGTCCAGCCTTGGTCCTCAGGCCTCCCTCTGGGCAGGTCCCTGGGTCCCGTGTGGGGACACATGCGTGTGCACTGCATGTGCACGCGCCAGCTCGAGTCATCTTTGGTCAAACAGTCCCCAGGCCTTGGCCAATTCTGGACAGACCTCAGTAATGTGCTTTGACCTCAGGCCACCTCATGTCCTGCTATTGCCGGAGTGGGTGTTGGGCTTGGAATACAATAACCCATCCCCCCCGCTAAAGTAAAAGAATCCATAAACAGCCTTCCATAGTCCATCCACCCTCTGTTACTTCCCGCCCTCATGTGCTGCCTCTAGGATGTACAGGTGTCTGCGGGAACACCTGAAGTGCTGCTCTGTGGTCTCTGAAGGGAAGGAAGGGGTGCCAGCCTGGGCTGCCCCGCAGTGAGGCTGCGGTGGCCTCAGTCCCTTCCACAGGGTGCTCCCAGGTTGCTCCTGGTCACTCTGTAAAGGCCACTCTTTAAGAACAAGAGATACATGCTTGTTTTTTTCCTTTGTTTTGTGCTCACAGAAGTAGCGGGAGTAAAGTTTGCCTACATAAAAACACTAAATTACAGTTTTTTTGTTCCTTAAACTGTCAAGATTGCTTGTGTGTATCTCAGTCTAATGCTGCTTTCCCTCTATTATCTTAATTTGAGAGCTTCTAAATGAAGCCTTCGGAACCTTGGCTCCTGGGTCCCGGAAGGTTGTAGCTGATCCTGTGGGATTGTGCGATCCCTTGAAATCATATGCAAAAATGTGTGTGTTTTCTGGGAAGAAACACTGTAGCCTTTATATCTTTAAAGGGATTCCTGGGCTTCCCTGGTGGCTCAGTGGTTGGGAGTCCACCTGCCGATGCAGGGGACGTGGGTTCGTGCCCCGGTCCGGGAGGATCCCACATGCCGCGGGGCGGCTGGGCCCGTGAGCTATGGCTGCTGAGCCTGCGCGTCCAGAGTCTGTGCTCCGCAACGGGAGAGGCCACAACAGTGAGAGGCCCGTGTACCGAAAAAAAACAAGAAAAAAGGAATTCCTGATGCACAACAAGGTCAGCACGACTGTTCTAGAAAATCACAGCCGCGATGGCCTGAAATGAAGACTGTGTGTCGTGCTTTTCATGCAGGGTATCTCAGAGCATCCGGATGGAAGTGACCAGCATACGACAATAGGGTCACGAGGGCTGAGGAGGAATAAATGAGCATGAATCAGTGGAAAACTAGGTTTTACTGAAAACTGGGTTTTAATACTTCATCACCTTTGTTTCATGTTCACACTCTTATTGCAGCCTTGGAGCAGAAGAAACATAAATGA
Organism: Delphinus delphis; assembly: GCF_949987515.2. Classification (NCBI taxonomy): domain Eukaryota; kingdom Metazoa; phylum Chordata; class Mammalia; order Artiodactyla; family Delphinidae; genus Delphinus; species Delphinus delphis. The sequence goes on from NC_082686.1 coordinate 5,214,073, forward strand.
ATCAAAGGCATGTACCCCTGTGGTCAGCATTCTGGCTCCAGACTCACACTGCCGAGGTTCCACCCCTTCCAACCCTGTGCCCTGGGGCAGGTGACTCACCCTCTGTGCAAGCCTACTGAAACAGAGACAACCACAGACCTCTCTCTCCTCTCAGGGTTGCTGTGAGCCTGACGTGAGCCATCACACAGGAGAGCTTAGGTATTAGGCGGGTGCAGGCGAGTAGCAGGTATTCTTTAGGTGGAGGCTGTGAATGCTGGTGTTATTATCATCATCATCATTCCCGAATTACACCCCCGCCCGAGACACATCCGTGCCGGTCAGAGACTACGAGGTGTCCCTGAGTCCAAATCACCCAGTTTACACACTTTCATAACTGTGGAGCCCACCAGCAACCCCCTGACCATATCTTACATGTATGCACGCACTCATAGTCTGAAGTCCAATTGTCAAAAGTATCTGCAGCTTTCATAGCATTGTCCGTGTTCAGAAGTAGAGGATGGGGACACCCATGGGAAAGGAAGTATGGAAAAACATAGGGGGACCTGTGAGCTGGTGGGAGACCCCAAGTGGCTGTAATGCCGATGCTGGGTGGTGGCTCCTTCCAGGTAGGGCAGCTAAACGTTTGCATTTCTCTTCTTCGGTGAGCCTGAGAGTCTCCCAGCTAAAGAGTCTTTGGGGTTAAGAAGGAATCTGTAAGATGGGAAGGCTACTAGAGCAGCTACTATTTGTTGCCAGTCCCATTTCAGTTTCCCTCCTCTCTGTGTTAAGTGTTTACTCGTGTCCCCTTAAAATTCATATATTGAAGTCCTAACCCCTAGTATCTCCAAATATGATCTCATTTGGAAACAGGGTTTTTGCAGAGGGAATGAGTTAGAAGGAGGTATTACTGGAGTCGTGCAGCCCTCAATCCAATAGTAGTGATGTCATACAAAAAGGAGAAATTTGGACACAGACATGGAGTGAATCAGTCTTGTGAAGACAGAGATTGGAGTTATGCTTCCACAGCCAAGGGAAGCTGGAAGAGGCTAGGAAAGATTCTCCCCTAGAGTCTTCAGAAGGACCATGACCCTACCAAAACCTTGATTTCAGGTTTCTGGCCTCCAAAACTGTGGTAGAATAAATTTCTGTTCTTTAAATCACCGGTCTGTGGTACTTTGTTACACAAATGCACTCAGTGATAACAGAGATCTTTTGCAGACTCTTGTGTTTGAGGGAAGCACACCACAGCTAGGTCACCTGCTCCAGCAGGTAAATCCTAAACTGTCTAGACTAGTGGATGTGAACTCTAGTCTGAACCAACCAAGGGCAGCCTTCTCCCTTTGAGCATAATTGGTTTAAGGATGGGCATGTGACCAGTTTTGGTCAATGAAATGTAAGAAATCTTCTGTGATATTTTTGAAAAGATTTCCTTATTCTTAATTGTAGACTCAGCAGGAGATGTTCATCTCTTAATTCTTGGCCCTATCTGGAGGTGATACCTCCAGATACTCTATCATGGCAAACATTTTAGCACCATCTTGAGGATAAACCAAAACATAAAGGAAGGTAGAGTCAAGAAAACCAGGAAAGTTGAGATTTATCCCTAAGCTACTGCATTTGCAGTCCCCCCGCCTCTGAATTCATCACTGTGAGAGGACCAATTACTTGATTGCTTTTCTATCTAAGCCGGTGTGGGTCAGGGTTTTCTTATTTGCGGCTGGAGACATCCAAACTAAATAGGAAGTGGACAGATCATCAGCAGGTAATGGGGCTCAGCTCAATCATACTGCTCCCCCCAGCAAGTCAGGCTGAGCTCAATGCCCCTGAGAGGTTGAGGAGTCTTATTTGGGTTGAGGAACCCCATCCAAATTGGCATTCATAGCATGATTCTCTGGGTTGGGGTAAGAGAGGTCTGTGGAGGAATGACAGCTGAGGGTCAGTGGCAACCCGAAGGCCTCGGGCACATCCCAGAGCAGGGAGGTCGGTACCTGGTGGAGGGAGAGTGGTGAATACCAGCAGCATTTCTTCAATGTTACTGGGGCCAGTATCCCTCCGAGGGAAAGAACATGTATTTTCTCCCCTTACTTACTTACGTCTTTTTCCTTCTTCTGTTTGGAGGCCCCCTTCTACCCAGCAACTGAAAAGTTATTTCTGCCAGTTTGAGGTAATCTCTGCTATTTCAAGGTCTCTCAGTTGATTTAAGATCTTTCCTCTCCCGTGGCCTCCTGGGGGCGGTGGCATCAGTGCTGTGGGTCCTCAGTTATCTGTCACCCTCCGTGCTGGCATCCGCTGAGATGCCTACAGTCCCATCTGGTCTCTGGCCATGGGATCACTGCTGACCCACAGGAGCCCTTCTCGGTCCCCCAGCGGCCCCTTGTCAGATCTGTTCACTTATCCAATCAGCAGTATTCACTGAGTATCACCTGAGGTCAGGGACTGTACTAGACACTGCTTATTCCTTGAACAAGTTTACCGGCATGAAGCATACATCCCCATGGGGAGAAGGACATGCAGATGGGGATGTAACATAATGCCCTGCAGAGAACAGAATGAAGTAAGGCAGTGAGGTGTGCACATGCTCAGAGAGAGCAGCCCAGGCAGATGGAATGGCAAGTGCAAAGTTTCGAGGTAGAAGTGGGTTACATCTGAGAACTAGTGGGGAAACCATTGCGCTCAGAGTGCAATGAACAAAATGAGGCCATAGAGCTAGGCAGGGGCTAGATCCATGGTCAAACTTTGGACTTGATTTTAAATGTGATAAAAGGCCACTGGAGGATTTTGAGCAGAGGGAAAGCATTATAACAACTATAGCTACAGCTTATTCTAAACCCTTATCTAATTCGGACAATAACACTCAGAATTGTAGGTTATGTCTGACTTACAGGAGGCACAGAGAGAGGCCGGGGAGCCTCCGGCAGAGCAGGCGGGAACAGTTGCCGCTGTCCCAGGGGGAGACTGGGAAGGTTGCATCTCCCACAGTGTCCCAGGTGTTCACTCCGACTCTACTTCTCATACCCTGTGGTTAGAGGGGTGCTGCTCAGAAACCCATACAGGTCCCTCCAGGCCCCATTCTGAGCTGTTAGGGCTCAGCGTTCCTTTAGGAGACCCCCACCCGTGACCAGCTCTCCTTCTTTCCTGAGTCTCCGTCCCCACCCCTAACCCCACCTACTTCCCCAGTTCACCTGGTACACATTTCTGCAGTCTGTCCAGATTTGCACTCTTGCTTCTAGTTTACTAAGCTGATAGCAAGAAGCAGTGCTAGTGGTTTCCACCACCCTTTCCTATCATGATAGACCTCACTCAACAGTTTGAGAACCATGTGGCTATTTATTTTGCTGGTTACTGGGTTTATCTATTCCAAGTAAACATCCTGGAACTGAGGAAATAACCACAAGATGAATTTGAAGATTTGTTATGTCCACTGCAAGCTGGCCCTAAACCAAAACACACTGATTCCCTGACCTAAAAAAGGCCCCTACCCTGATCGTTGGGCCAGGGTAGTCTTTTGGTTCTTTAAAAATTAGTGTCAGTTCAGGGTCACCACCCCTATACTTAATGAGTCATTTTTCTTTGGCCGCTTTTAAGATTTTCTTTCTCTTGGGATTTCAGAGTGTGACTATGATGTACCTGAGCGTTGTTTCCTTTGTATTTGTGTATATTTGGATTGAGGAGTTCCTTGGACCTTTAAGCTATATCTTTCTTCAAACCTGAGGTGTTTACAACCATCGTTTTTTCCAGTAATTCTCTTTTTTTTTTTTTTTGTCCTATTCTTTCTTACCTCTTATTCTAGGACACATATGTTAACCCACTTGATACTGTCCCAATATCAAGATTTCTGGTACTTGGATCATTTTTCTTCCATCATTTTTCTCTCTCAGCAGATTGCATATTGTTTAATCTACTTTAGTCATTACTGTCTCTCCCTTCAGGGAGAATTTATTGTGATGTAAATTATAAGTCAGCACTTATATGTTTTCCACACATGGTTAGTCAGTTGTCCTAACATCATTCATTGAGCATTTCATCCTGTCCTTACTTTCTGAAATAACAATTTCATTTGAGGGAAAGATATTTAAGAAAATGAGATCTCAAGTCAAACTTCCTGGTTAGCTCTGCTAATTGCTAGCTGTGTACCTTGGACAAGTTACATAAGCTTTATGTGTTTTAGTTATTTAGTTCTCCAGTCATCTCAGACTGTTGTTATGGGCATGAAATGAATTAGTATAAACATATAAATCACCCAAAACATAGGAATAAAGTTGGATCCCCACCTCACACCATATACAAAAACTAACTCAAAACAGATAGTAGACTTAATGCAACAGCTAAAACTATAAAACTTTCAGAGTAAAATATTGGAGTAAATTTTTATGTCAGTGACATGAGAAAAATTACATAATTTGGACTTTATAAAAATAAAAACACTCGTGCATCAAGAAAATGAAAAGACAGCTTGGAGAATGTGTAAAAATATTTGTGAATCATATATCTAATAGGATACTTGCATCTAGAACTCTTACAACACAACAATAAAAACACAAATAACCCAGTTAAAAAAATGGACAAAGGATTCGATAAGACTTTTATCTAAAGAAGACACAGATGACCACTAAGCACATGAAAAGATGCTCAACATCATTAGTCATAGAGAAATGCAAATCAAAACCACAATAAGATACCACTTCATAGCCACAAGGATGGCAAAAAACAAAACAAAAAACAGACATGTTAGCAAGGATGTGGAGAGATTGGAACACTGTACGTTACTGGTGGGAATGTAAAATGGTCAGGTGCTTTAGATAGCAGTTTAGCAGTTCCTCAAAAAGTTAAACATACAGTCACCGTATGACCCAACAATTCCACTCCTATGTATATACCTAAGATAAATAAAAACATATGTCAACACAGAAACTCGTACATGAATATTTAAAGCAGCACTATCCACAACAGCCAAAAAGTGAAAACAACTCAAAGGTCCATCAACTGGTATATGGATAAACAAAATGTAGTATATCATATAACAGAATATGATTCAGTCCTACGGACACATGAAGTAGCAATATATTCTACAACCTGGATAAACCTTGAAAGCATTCTAAGTGAAAGAAACCTGGCACAAATGACCATATATCATAGGATGCCATTTACGTGAAGTGCCCAAAATAGGCAGATCCATAGAAACACAAAAAAGATTCGTGGCTGCTGAGGGCTGGGAGGATAGGCCAGTGGAGAGTGACTGCAAATGAGAACAAGGTGTTGTTTGGGGGGATAAAAATGTTCTGGAATTAGAGAGTGGTGAAGGTTGCAGAACACTCAACGGTACACTTGAAACTCGAGTTTCATAGTATGTGAATTATATTCAATAAAGCTACTATGTTTAAAAATTCCGGACTATCTAGCAACTTCAGGTGAACCTGTGCAATGGTTGTTAAGAGTTTAGGTTTTGAAGTTAGATAATCTGGTTTCAAACCCCAGGTTCATGGCTTCTTAGTTATGTAAACTTGGGCAAGTTCTCTAACCTTTCCAAGCCCCGTGTTCCTCTTCTGTAAAATGGAGATAATTGTGCCTACTGTCTAAAGCAGCGGTTCCCAACCTTTTTGGCACCAGGGACTGTTTCATGGAGGACAATTTTTCCATGGACCGGGGAGGGGTGGGGGATGGTTCAGGCAGTAATGCAAGCGATGGGGAGCGATGGGGAGCGGCAGATGAAGCTTTGCTCGCTCGCTGCTCACCTCCTGCTGTGCAGCCTGTACCACTACCTGTCCATGGCCCAGGAGTGGGGACCCCTGGTCTAAATCTAGGAGGATTAAGTGTTAGAATATTCTGACAGCAGAGTGTCTGAAAAAGAGGAAAGATAAGCTCTTCATTAGTGGAAGCTGCTGCACTCAGGTCCTAAATGCTCATGGATACTTTTGCATTGAGCTGTCTTTTTGTTTTGTTTTGTTTCCTTTTCTTTTTAATTTCTACACCCTTGTCTTGTGGTTAAATAACTGTATCAGTACAACACGGTGAAGATTTGATAGGGCAACACTTGCCTCTCTTCTGACGGCTCCAAGGCCAACCCTCCCTCATCTCTGTTACTTGACATTGTCTTTGCTCTGCTCACGTGTTTCTTCTTCCAGATAAGCTTTTGTCTATTTCAAAAACGATCATGGGGGGTGATTAAAATTTCATTTGATTTATAGAATAGCTTGGAGTGGGGGACATACATCTTTATAACACTGGGTCCTCACACCCAGAAACAGGAAACTTCTCCCCATTTTCCCTCTTCTACTTGCGTGTCCTTTACTGAGGATGTAAAATTCTCTCAATTTAGAACACATACATGTCTTATTGTTTATTTACCCACAGAATTTTGAATTTTGTATATGCTATTTTATTTTATTTTTTTGCAATACACGGGCCTCTCACTGTTGTGGCCTCTCCTGTTGTGGAGCACAGGCTCTGGATGCGCAGGCTCAGCGGCCATGGCTCACGGGCCCAGCTGCTCCGCGGCATGTGGGATCTTCCCAGACGGAGGCACGAACCCACGTCCCCTGCATTGGCAGGCGGACTCTCAACCACTGTGCCACCAGGGAAACCCCTATGCTATTTTAAATAGATATTTTGCCTTTCCCTTTTACTTGTATAGTTGAGTTCCCAGATCTTAATAATTTTATATTATTATTGGACTCCAGTTTATGTTTGAATGCTTTTGTAGCATTAGAAGCTTCATGGTGAGATGGTCTGTGACAGGAAGACTCACAGATACACGCATTTCAGTTTCAACCCTAGCTGACTAGTTCTTTCACTCGTTCAAAAACATTTTCTGAGTTCCTGCACGTACCAGGCAGTCAGTCGAGCATCTGGGCTGGGGTCTCAGACCTCTGCGCTCCCACCTCATTTCTGTCCATGCCTTCCAGCCATGGCCCACCAGCTATACACAGGTAGTGGAACAAGTTGGGTTTATTCTTGTCCTGAGGGAGAACACACACCATGGGGACCAGTGAGGTGTCTTAAGAAGGTGTCAGAAAGGACGTATTATATCCATGGGCCTATGTTAGGTGATCTGGGGAAGAGTCAAGGAAGCAGCACTTGGCTCTGGATTGGATGCTGTTGGCAGTGGGGGTGATTCTATGATTGGGTGTCTTAACGAATCTCATCCATAAGTGGGGAGGAATAGAGTCAGCCCATAGCTGTGGTTAGTAAAGATGCAGTGGTCACTCGTATTATCCAGGAGAGGGGCTGTTTGGCCATTTTGTTGTATATTTGGATAACTTTCATGCTATTGTCTGTATTCAGACATGATGAAGGGGTGGGCTTGCTTCATCTTGATCCATCTCAGTCACAGAGTGGCCTCGTCTGCTTTGGTGTTCTGTGAAGTTGTTTATATTCAACGAGAGAACACCAAGGACCCAGCTGGGAACCCCCAGCCAGCTCAGCTCCTGGACATCAGGGGCTGCCTTTCTCTCTCTCATGGCTCTTAATCATTGCTGTCACATCATCGGTTTTAACATAATTCCTTTGGAAAAGGATGCAGAAGACAATGGATGGTTTTGTTTAGGAATAACTTAAGAAAAGCAGCTACAGATAAATGTTGTCCTCAAGGGCTACTGGACTTCTATTGTGAGCTCAGCTGAAACAAGCTTATGATTCATCTGATCTGTCATGGCCCTTGTGAACAGGTGCATGGAAATAAGCTTACAGAAAGGTGAGGCTTAGAGATTTCCCTCTGACGATTTATACCATGTAGAGTGTGGGTATCTGGGCTGTGATGCTCACTTGTGTCTTGGGGACTCCCGGGTTTGGCCTTCTGCAGGGACAACCTGAACTACTCATGTTAGGATGCATCCAAAGACAACAGCCCCAGAGAAGAGTCACTGATGAACATTTGTAATGCAGTGGCGAGTCATGGAGGGATGCCCGCGGCTGCCAGGGCAGTGACCCGCCATCCACTTTTTGCAGTTCCAGACATGGCTGCGTCAGAAGGACAGAGAGGGGGTGGGCAGTGAGCCTTTGAATATATATTTTCCCACTTTCTATTTAAATCCCCACACCCTTAGCCAGTTGATTCCAGCACCTCAAGTTAGGTGTTCACATGTGTGCATCTATCCGTTTAGCTGCTGATTTTAAGAGCCGTTATGGAGGACCACAGCCCATATACACACAGGCAGGTAAGATCCTCTTCCCTCTGAGGCTGTGTGAGCAGAACAGATACCTGATTTTAGCTCATTCTGGGCACCAGAGCCATGGTTTTAATTGTCAGTGTTTTATATTATACACTGAAGGACTACACAAGATTTTATAAGCATGGCAGAGGAAACATCATTGAGAATGGCTGACTCAATACTCTTATTTTCTCTAAGAAGAACTGGGAGATAAACAGTATTTAGCTGATTCTAATTTTAGTCTTCTCTCTAAGGAAATGAAGAGCACCCATCACTGATGGTCCCAGAAGCATCGCTTCCTGCTGGGGTGGCCTGATTCTCATCTCTGGGTGGTGCCTTGGGATCTGGCCTGTACTGAGAAGTCCCTGCCTTGCTTCCTGTACCTTATTCTTTAGCCTCTATACTTGCTTAGAGTGGAGTCTTTACTGTCAATGAGAGGGGAGCCAGTGCAAAGGCCTGAAGTACGGAAAGCTTGGTGGGTCTCTTCAGAGATGCTGTTGGGGTAGAGAACAGAGCTCCAGGAAGAGGTGGTGAAGTCCTTACAGCTGATAAGGACTCTGCATTGCACTCTGGAGGAGCTGCATGGCCCCTTCTTCTGTCCTTTCTCCTCATGGGTGTATTTGTACATGTCAGCTTTTTCTTTAAAAAAAATGAAATCACACGAGATCTATCGGTTTGCATCTGCTTTTTTGGTTGACAATAAATCCTAGTTGTCTTTCTAGATAAATATACATAGTTCCATCTCCCTCTTTTTAACAGGTGCATCATATTTCCCTCTGTAGTTTGGCATCACTTTTATACCCATTCTATTCCTGGACATTCAGCTTGGAAACAATTTCATGTGTTCATGTCCTTTGAGAATAACCTACTCTGGGCCTCATAAGTTGTTTCTCCCCATTATTTGCAGCAGGAAGGAACACAGGAGGGGATGAGCAAGAAAGCTGAGGCCAGACCATTGAAGACCCTGAGTAGAAGTTTCAGAACATATATTTTTAGGTTTTCATCATTTCTTCACTTTTCATATACTGCTGAGGGCTACTGGAGAATAGTATTTTCTCCCCAGAGACTTAGGTCACACACCCAGTCTTCTGTGGCTCATCTATAGATTTGGCACAGAATGGACCAGACCGTTGCTAGAAAAGGGAAACAGAATAGAGTCAGACTTGCTTTGCAATTCTGAGTCTATAGCCATTCGTTTTAAATGTGAAAAAGAGAGAAAAAAGCACTTTTGCTTAAAGCCTATTGATAATGCAACAAGGGGAAGGCACGTTGCTCTGTGAAAAGAATGAGGAGAAAAGGGCATTCGGAGACCATCAATTGCATTAACATGTGCAGAATCCCCTGATTGTTGCCACTGTCATCACACCTTGTTACCTTGGCTGTGTGTTGAAGGCAGGAGAAAGGCCAGTATAAGCCTATGACTAATAAAATAATTGTCTCCAGGATTACTTCCTGAGACCTCCGATAAGCCTCCCCTTCTCAAGCACCACTTTAAATGATTCCTGCAGCTGTAAAAAGTAGGAGTGTAATAATTTCTTCACAGGTTGTTATTGTTATTGTACAGATTCTAAGTGAATCTCTTCTGCTCATGCAGTCCCGTCCCTCATGAGGGACAGGTGTCAGGCAGTGGGTTTGGGGTTTGTGTAAGTGTGTGTGTATAACGATTACTTTTGTGTTCTGCTCTCTCTTATCTCCTTCTCGTATAATATAAGATGCATTGACTTTAAATTATCGTATTTAAGTTACAAGATATCAAAGAGGAGAGTGAACAGCCCCCAGGTACTTTGCATCCTCTTCTAAGGAACAGAGTAGAGTGTCTGTGGTCTTACACAGGATAGTGTGTCAGGCCAAGTGGAAGTATGAGCTTGCTATTGTCTTTATTCAGAGAATAAATGTGGTGTACAGAAATGCATACGGGTGCTGGGTTGACAAAGGGTGACCTTGTGACAGTCAACATTATGTGTAAACTCAGCTAGGCCATGGTGCCCAGTTGTGTGGTCAAACACCAGTCTAGATAGTGCTGTGAAGGTATTTCTTGGATGAGATTAGCATTTAAATCAATAAACTTTGAGAAAAGCAAATTACCCTCTATAATGTGGGTGGGCCTCATCCAATCAGTTGAAAGTCCTTAGAGAAAGTAGACTGAGTTGCCCAGAGGAAGAAGGAATTCAACCTCCAGGCTGCCTTCTCACTGGAGCTGCAAAGGCGACTCTTCCCTGGGTCTCCAGCCCACCCACCTGCCAACCTGCCCCCGGCCCTCATAACCTGATGAGCCTGTTCCTTAACACACATCTATCTATACGTCCATCCTGTGGGTTCTCCTTCCCTGGAGGACCCTGACAAATGTGGACTTTGGTGCTAGTCGGCAGCTCAGGAGGGACTGTGTTTTCACATCCACCCTGTAGTGCCCACAACCTAAATGTCTGCTTCCATGAAGTCGTAGATTCTAACATGCCATGGAAGTCCCACATCGTTTTTACAGAGTTAGAACTGAGAATGTTCTCGACGGACGCTCAGGGTCTGCTGCCTTTTAACTGGGGACTACCCCATTTTAAAGTTGGAAAATGCATTGGATACCTGCTGTTTTTGTGTGCAGGAAGCTGATTGCAGAGCGCTTGGGGTTAGCACCTCTGAGGGAGGGCAGGAGGTAAGGACAGAAGGAGAAGTTGGGGTGCAGGTGCAAGCGGGGCCTCTGCTGATCCTACGGAGAGCTCTGAAGCTGATCTGGCCCTTCAGAGCTGTCTTGTGCTGAGGCTGGAAGCCTGGGCTTTGCACCACCCAGTCACCTTCTTTCTGTGTGTTAAGTTGCAATGGGCCTCACATCCCTTGGAGGTTGGTGTGATATATGCTTTTAGTGATTAGAAAAACTTGTGATTATAATAATCAAATACCTTGAATAATGTCAACTATACATTTTAGATGATGAGAATTACTGAAAGGTCTGGTCTTGATGGGGTGGAGAGAAGCATAATGAATCAATTTTTGTTTTCCCCCATGACTACCTTCAACTGGGTTCCATTGAATCTACTGTGACAACTTCTCAGACAGGTCCCAGAATTTTCTATTTCCTCATATCGTAATGGCCAGTGTGATATAAACTGTGACACTGCACCCTCCCCATGGCTGAAAGGTTTGGTCTTTCATTCTGGGTCACTTTCTTGTCTTGAGTTGGATTATAGGAGGAGTTGGTGAGGGACAAAAGAGCCCTTATTTATCTTCACTCTTGCAGTGTTTCTCTAATACTTACCCATCAAAGTTCTCCGTGTGGCAAATAGCCTACAGTCCAACCCCATTCTCTGACACCACTTGGGTATCCTTCAATTCAATTCAATTCTGACACTAACTACCTACACCTAGTTTCTGATTCCACGAAGTTAAAGGACTCAGTCCCACAGAACTGTCCTCTTTTCAGATGCCAGCATTAAGTGGTATCCCTAGGGTACCCATACTTCTGCATGGTCAGCTACGAATTAGGGGCTTCTCACAACCTCCTCAGGTTTGATCATTTGATAGAATGACTCACAGAACTCAGGAAAGTGCTATGCTTAACAATGTTCTAGTAAAAAGGATATGAATGAACAGGCAGATGAACAGGTGCATTGCACAAGATCTGGAATGGTCCTGAGCACAGGAGTTTCTGTCCCCGTGGAGTCGGGCATGTCACCCTCCAAGTACAGCAATATGTTCAAAATCAGGAAGTTCTCCAAGGCTCATTGTTCAAAGTTTTTATTCAAGCTTCATCACTGAGACATGACTGATTACATCATAGTGGAACTCAATCTCCAGCCCCTCTCCCTTCCCCAGACTGAAAGTTCCAGCCCTCTAATCACTCACTAATCAGGTGCTTTGTCTTTCAGGCAGGACCAGTCCCTCCCTTGAAACTGTCAGAGGGCCCACCTAGAGTTACCTCATTAGGATAAACTCAGGTCAGGCAGAAAGGAGTTCATTATGAATAACAAAAGACATTCTCTGCATTCCGAAATTTCCAAGGATTTTGAAGCTCCATGACAAGACCCAGGGCCAAAGACAAGACATATTCTTTATTATATTACACAGACAACACTGGCTCCATTCTGAGAATATGTGTGACTTATTTGGCAGGGGATTTTCAGGGGGATGGCAAAGAGATAAATCACTGCTCCCTCCTCTCTGGTGTTCTCCAAGCCCATACAGCAGCTTTTGCTGTTGGACTCTTACTGGTAACCAGCCATCCTAGACAAGGTATCAACCAAGCCCAGTTTCTGCAGTGCTGTGGTACCTCATGCATCCTTGTCCTGGCTTTCTCTCCATCTGACATCTCTCTCCCTCTGATTTACTTCTCCCTGCTCAGGTAGGTGTAAGATAGATAAACATGTCACCTCCCACTGAAAGTAGCCCTTGGGGAGTATGAATTCCATTCTCCTACCCTCTTGGCACTCTGACCTCTATGAGTGATTCTGTTGCAGCCCCCCTCACTTGGGTTTGGGGGGGACAGGTGACACAAATCATAGCACTCTCTCATAACTCAAGACTATTTCCTCTTTCTTCCCTATTTATCCCAATTTTGTTTTATGCCCTGGGAAGGAATGGGGACTGGGGTGATGGACGGAAGTAGCAGAGCTTAGTAAGCCCTGGGGAGGAATGTGGTCCCAGTATTCTTTAGATGGTTTAAGGACAGCTTGTGTCATAGAAACCAAATCAAAGGCAATAATGAAAGTCCTTCTTAGCACCCACTTGTATTGTCTTGGCCACTTAGCTGGCCCTTTTTAGTAAAATACTTTTTTTCTGCTTATAATAATTGTACAGGTTCCCAGATCTTTTTAAATGGAATAAGTGAAAAAGTAGAAAAGTCTCGCCTGATCCTAACCTTCAAAGATGGTGTTTCAAAGTAGATCTCAGAGAAGTATCTCTCTCTTGCCTGCCCAAGGTCTGAAAAATGCGAATGAGACAAAGGAGTCAAACAATAGCATCTCTCCTCGAAAGTTAAGAACAGAGCTAGCATATAATTCAGCTATCCCACTTCTGGGTATCTAAAGAATATGAAAACAGTAACCCCAAAAGATATCTCCACCCCCATGTTCATCGTAGCATTATTTACAATGACCAATACATGGAAACAACTGAAGTTCCCATCAGTGGATAAATGGATAAAGAAGACGTGGTATACATACACAATGGAATACTGCTCAGCCATAAAAAAGATAAAATCTTGCCATTTGCAACAACACGGATGGACCTTGAGGGTGTTATGCTAAGTGAAATAAATCAGGTGGAGAAAGACAAATACCATACGATTTCACTCACGCTTAATATAAAAAACAAACAAACAAAAGAAAAATAAATGAACAAACCAAGTGGAATGAAAACAAACTCGTAGGAACAGGGAACAGAGTAGTGGTTACCAGAGGGAAAGGGGTGGGGGGAAGGTAAAATGAGTAAAGGGGATCAACTGCTAATGGATAGAAAATAAATTTTTGGTGGTGAGCATGTAAGTTATACAGAATAGAAACATAATGTTGTACACATGAAACTCATATAGTGTTATAAATCAGCGTTACCTGAAAAACCACAAGAAAACAAAAGAAAACAAACAAAAATAATGTCTCATTTGTCACTGACCAAAGTGTCGTGAGACAGTGCTGTTGACATCTCTGGGCAAAGGAGCTTCCTAACTTGTGCCAGGAATCCAACGCTGCACACAGGCGGTCCTGAGCAGCCCTGGAACCCTGTTGGCCCTTGTGCCATACACTGCACACAGGCGGTCCTGAGCAGCCCTGGAACCCTGTTGGCCCTTGTACCATACACTGCACACAGGCGGTCCTGAGCAGCCCTGGAACCCTGTTGGCCCTTGTGCCGTACCAAAGCGCAGACCCGCCACGCATCCTTTACAGCATGAAGGGGTGTATTAGTCATCTAATATAAATCAGATGTAACTAATGGCTTTGTAACAAATTACCGCAGACTTAGCAGCTTAGAGCAGCACACGTTTATCATCTCCTAGTGTCCTTGGGTCAGGAGTCCAGGTACAGCTAACTTGAGCCTCCTTCAGTGTCTCACTCAAGGCTGACATCAAGGTGTCAGCCGTGGCCGAGGTCTCGTCTGAAGGCTCCACTGGGGAAGGCTCTGATGCTGAGGTCATGCGGTGGATGACAAAACTGAGTTCCCTGCAGTTGCAAGTTCCCACTTGGTTCTTGGCCAGAAGCCACCCTTAATTCCTTGAGCACATTATGTCTCCACCACGGCTGCTCTGCTTCCCCCAAACATGCAAGCTGAGGAGGCAGCAGAGAGTCTCACATCAGGAGTTAGAATCTCATATAACCTGAGCACGGAAGTGACACTCCACACTCAAGAGGAAGGGACTCCCTGAGGGTGTGGGTGTCAGAGGCAGGATCACTGCGGGGAGAACCTGCCCACCATATGGTGCGTGTTTCTGCCAGCTCCCAGCAAAACGTGGAGAAAAGGATGGAGCAAAATATGCCTGGTCCCTCCGTCCAAACTCACTACTAAGCGTAAGTCACTGCTCCCTTGAGTTGAAATGACGGAGAGATGAGAGTTACACCGACAGATCTGACCCCCCGAGGAGGCACCCAGCAGGAGTAGTGGGAAACAGCCTTCCTCTCCAAAAACTTACAAGGATGTTGTCTGCTTTTTCTCCCTGCTTACATGTGCTTACACATTTTTCTATAACTAGAATCATCTGAACTTCCTCTTGAATAACCTACCCTTTGTTCTCATCTATATATGGTTGACATTTTTCTATCATTCAGTATTTTTCTGCCACGTGCTTTTTAGTGGTCTGCACTCTCCCTCACTTGGCTGGTCCTGTGTCCGTGTAGCCCTGTCCTTGGTGGCCAGTTTTGCCTTCTTATTATCTCCAAAGCTGCATCAGCAGCAGAGCTTCCTACATTACCTTTCATGGGAGCCAAAAGAGAGAGCAGGCAACATGCTCCAGAAGAAGGATGTGGGAGCCCAGAAACCTGCAGAGAGGCCTCCCTTGCACATCCCGTGGTATCACAGGATGGAGACTGAGCTCGTGCTTGGTGGTCTCAGCAGTTCCTGAGACTGACCTGACTGCCAGGGAAAGGATGCCAGGAAGGAAGGAGAGGGTCTTGGAGACCCCAGGGCAGGTAACACACACTTACAACCCGGCCTCTCACTCGTGTATCATTCAAGTCTTGAACGTGCCGATGCAGCCCTTCACTGAAGCGGTGCTTAATTACTTCCAGCAACCTCCATGGACACGGCCTGTCAGTAATCTTTCAAATGTTCTCATTAGCAGTGAGGTTGGGAACGGCAGCCCGACCCCGCGTAGCACGGCAGCCGTCACCGCGCCATCGCCAGCACTTCAGCGGCGTCTTAATGTGAGAGTTGCCCTTTCACTGATTAGCAGCAGAGATAAAAAGGTGGCCACAGTGAGGCTGTCTGGGGATTCAGAAATTCTGGGTTGATTCTTCTTGAGGAAATGTAATATGTCCACGTTTTACACTACATTAGCAGGCCATTCATCACACATGTCCACCGTGAGTGTGGAATGTAAAAACAATGATCAAACAAACCACAGAAGAGGCACCAAGATAACTTAAATCTTTTCATTTCCAGCTCACCGTGCAGTACCATAGACCTCCGCCCGTCTCTTTACACCCTCCTTTCCTGCCCCCATCCATCCTTAAACGCAGTAGTCTTCTTCTCCCTTTCCCCACATTCCTAACCCACGCCCCTGACTTTTCCTTAAAACACCAAAACTTTTCATCCCTGTAGGAATGTTTCAGAGACACAGACACAGGAAGAATGTTGAGGCTCCCGGACGCTGCATGGATTAAGCTCAGAACAGAGGCCATGAATTCCCAGCCTTCCCTAGGTCATTCTGTCTGCCTGAGCCCTGGAATTGCAGAATCCTGCAAGTATCAATACATGTGCAGTCTCGGATTTAAATGCAAAGGTCATGAGGTCAAGGTCACTGTGAATAGAATAGGCAAAAACAGGAGGTGTCAGCACGCTAGGGCTTAAAAATCAACAAGGAGACCACGGTGATCAGTCAGAACAGCTCTGCCAGGCCTGAGACCTGTGTCAGCACAGAGGCCTCCCTCCTCCAGGGAACAGTGCCAGTGGCCTGGCTCCGAGGGCCGACCTTGAGGCAGGCTCTGGTGGGATTGGGGTCTCCTGCTCAGGATCCAGCACCACCTCTGGGTTCTGTCGCCACAGACAGGCACTGTGCCCCTTCCTGGCCTGGGGCTCCTGTTTCCCTCTCCATCACTCAGTAGCTGCACGGTACCTCTGTGTTTCCCCATCAGGTCATGACCGCTTCAAGTCTGGGCTCCCCGAAGCTGCAATGCCAGCATCCCAGGCTGCGAAGAGAGTTCCTGACTCACTCCTGCCCTGGAGACCCAGTACATCCCATGCTTCAGAGAGACAGCAGCCTTCACACACAACCTCCAGGAACCTCTGGAAACGTTGGCTCCTTATACGTACATGATTGCAATTCTGCAGACTCTCAGTCTGGGAAGTCTGGACTCCCCGGTGGGGAGGGTCCTCACCCAGTCCCCTGGTCCTGCTCTAGGCTTCAACTCCCTCCAACAACCTGGCGAAAATCTCCTGTAACCTTGACTTGAATGCATCCACTGATGGAGAACTCACTGCTTTTACAGGCATCTTGTTCTAGTTGAAATATCCTGAATATTATTTTTTATAATACTATTATTGAATTCCTACATTTTTCTAAGAAACATACTAGACACTTTCAACATAGTTATATGCTAATTTCCAACAGCGCTGCAGTTTGGGTGACTCTGTTTGCCATGTTTCAGATGATAAACCTGATGTTCTTGCAGGTTAAGATGGACTCAAGGTCACATGTGGGGTGACCAGCTGTCCTGGTTTGCCTGAGACCTTCGGTTTTAGCATTAAAAATTCAGCGTCCACGGGAGTCCTCCCACAGCAGGAAGTTAAGGAGCTGAGGTTTAATCCTTTGCTCTTCCAGCCTACACATTATGACTTGTGCCTGTTTTTCTCGTTCTGCTCTTCAGAGTCTTAATCACTATTCTGTGTTCTTCCTCCATGTTAATTCTCATTGCCCCCAAGTCCTGAGCTCGGTACCCCCACTCACCCCAAAGTCCCGTTCTGCTGGGGCCTCCGCTTCGGCAGACCCATGTTCCTTATTGGACATGGGAAAAATGGCAGTGGGACTCCTGCCCGAGTTTACTCAGATCCCCTGGACATGATTCTTACTGAATCTTTAAGGGACAGGAACCTGGATCTCGCCCGAAATCAAAGACTGTTCTCTCTCCGCCACTCCCATCCCCCTCGTGGCTAGGTCAGTCTGACAGCCGAAAGCATCATTGGTCTGTCCAGTTTCAGAAGGCTGAGGGGCATGGAGCCCACAGCAAACCGGAGGTGCACTTTCCCTGCTCAGAGAGGCCCATGTCCAAAGTCTTCCTCACTCCTGGGATCAAGGGAAGGGGAATTTGTGAGCTCTGACTGCCCGGCCACCCTACCTGCCAGCAGCAAGCTGGAGGGAGAGAAACAGGGAGAGGCAGACTGTGCCACGGGCACCTGGCAAAATGTCCCTGCCTGTTCCTTACCCCACGGGCCTCCCTGCAAGAGACGGAGCAGATGCCCAGCAAGCTGTGATGGGCACGTTCCCAGCCCCCTTTGGTTCTCAGGCTTCCACGAGGAGCCCAGGTAAATCCTGCAGACATGAGAAGGCTCCCCATGCAAGGCTTGATCTTGTTAGGATAACAGGCCCCTTTTTGTCCTAATAACGTCCTCCCATCAGAGGGATGAGCAAGTTCCCAGGGCCGTTTGCTGCCTTTTCCGACCATCGGCACAGCTTTGATTTAAGGACGCGCACTTTAATCACGCCTCGTGTGTCATTACCTGGACAGGCAGCTGCAGCCGCAAGACACGAGCTCTAATAAATCACGCCGGAAGTCGCGGAGCGATCCTCTGTTGATTTTCCCTCCCAGCTATTCCGCAGCAGCTCGCCATCCTCAGGACAACGGGGCGGAAGGGAGAGGGCTGGAGCTAGCTGGTGGAAAGCAGGGGCACCCCTCTTTCCCTCTCTTGGCTTCCTTCCTGCGGATTCCAGGCACCTTGCCAGACCGTCCAGAGGTCGAGCCCTTGATCATCAGTGGACTGGGCACTGTCTTTTAAATAATTACCAGGACAAAATTTCAAGCACTTCTGCATGCAGATCACAACAGCACTGAGCTTGCTTGCTTCTTAAAACGCTGCTTTTATCCAGCCCTCCACTGGCTGCTGGAGAAAAATGAGACCTGTTATAAAATGCACGTCTTATCACATCCATGGCCTTTCTGCCTGCCTTGCCCTCCCCGGGCAACACGCCCCCAAACAACCAACTCCCCGGCACCCAAGCAGGGTTCCCACTGCTGGGGGCTGCTCCTTCGTCGCTGACGCTCCTGTTTACAGAGCTTTGGTGGAAGAAAACCTTCAGTGGCTCTCATTCCTTCAGAGTTTCTCTTTGAGACCCCTCAGGAATGCATGGCGAAAAAGGAAACGCAAAACAGGCTCAGGGTCTTAAGAAAGTGACTAAAGAGGAAATAGCTGGTGGCAGCACAATCGTGAATTTTAATGACGGTTCTGCTGGAGCCTGTATGATAAAAGATGTAGGCTATTGGGCCCTTATTAGAGAATGGTCCATTTCCGCATGTCAGCACACCCGAGGAGAAATGGCCTCTCCCAGGTGTTGTCTAATGTGTGTTCCTACTGGCATTGATAGGCTTAAATGAACGTCACAGATGGGAAGTGCAAGCAAGGCAGACCCCTGAGAGGTCCCTCCCTCTGCTCCTTGTGTGGGTCACTGTCAGAGCCCTCCCTGTGACACTGCGGTAGCTGCCGGAGAGGGAGTTCCTCTCTTTCTCTGCATCATCTCTTTCTCCTCAGGCTGCTGGTCTAACTCAGCTGTCATCACCCTGCGCTCTCCAAGGGCGTAGAATAGAATGCAGGAACACAGTGCGTGAGAGCAAAATGTTCTAGAATCTTAAAAGGTACCATGTGACAGGCAGGGCTGGCTTCCTGAGGGAGCAGCCCTGGCCTCACTCAGGTCCCGCACTCACGGAGGCCGTGCTCAAGTCAGTGTGCTGCTGTCCTGGTCTGGAAATTCTGAATAGTTTTTGAACAAGAACCTCCACATGTTCACTTTGCATTGAGCCCTGCAAGTTGCATCTCCTGTTTACAGGTAACGCGTGTGAAAGTAGCCTTGGTAAAAGTGCTCATTTCTTTCCTTCTCCACTACATTTCACTAGTCAAAAAAGAAAAAAAGTCCATGAAAGAATAGATTATGTGCCTTTTTAAAACTGTATAGTTGATTTACAATGTTTCAGGTGTACAGCAAGGTGATTCAGTTATATATATTTTTTCAGATTCTTTCCATTGTAGGTTATTGCAAGATATTGAATACAGTTCCCTGTGCTATACTGTAGGTCCTTGTTGTTTATCTGTTTTATTTACAGTAGTGAGTATATGTTAATCCCAAAGATTCTGTGCCCTTGAGTCCCAGGTCTCATTAACAAAAGCAAAACAAGTGGACCAACCTAATGCGCCACCCCTCCCACACCAAATCTCCTCCTCCAAAGATTTAATTTTTTTATCTGAAAAAAAAAACCACTTATTTTTTCTCTTTCTCTATGATTTCTTCATTTGCTTTAACTCTAAACTGTGAAATGCAACAAGACTTAACAGGAAGATTTTTGCCTCCTGAGCATCCGTGTTCCGGAGTCACTGTGAACACACAAGAATGTGAGCCGTCCCTACTCAGGAACGAGCCCAGAGCTCAGGCAGACGGCCCGCTGTGGGCTGTGGGCCTCAGGGGTCATTAGCTGTAAACAGAAATTAGGAAGCAAAGCCTCAGACACAGGGGAGTCCTATAAGGTTACTAAACTAAGATCAATCGGTGATAAGAGGTCACCATCACGAGGTAGGGGAGAGAGGGACGTGGTCATGGCTGGAAGCTTTGAGCACGAGATGAACATGGGCAGTGAGGAAGAGAGACCCAGGGGTCCATACAGTTGGGATAGAGAGGCTGCACCCCGGGAACAAGCGCCCAGTACACCCACCATGGGAGGAAGTGTGGGGGTCTGCTCACTGTAGCGAGAGGCTCTCAGCCTCTCAGACTGATGAAGCAGGCACCTTCTCCAACTTGCCTGTCACAATGTCAGTGGACAAGTGGGTTCTGGAAGGTTTTATCCCAACAAGCAGATGGTCCAGCCCAGAAGCCGCTTCTGCTCCCAGCTCATTGGCTCTAGCAAGGCACATGGCCCCATCCAACCATGAGGGACCAGAAAGAGCCAGTCTCCCAGGTGCACAGAAGGTAAAGAACCTGAAGCATGTGATGAGCAGCATTCCTGACCACCACAGAGCCTAGAATATGACTTTTTCACTTGATTATTTTGACCTTTCCTCCATCCATCTGTTCATTCATTCCTCCAGGAGTCCACCTACAAAATGGTCCTTTACTCTGTGCAAGATGTTGAGCTAGATTTTGGTGGAGTCATCAGGGTTTCTGCCCCAGGGAGCTCATATCTGTTGGGGGAGCTTCACATACCTGGTGAGAAGGGGATCCAGGACATGTGTCACAAACGTCATGCAAGCGATTTGCTGTGGGAATTTAGAGGAGGAAACCAGCATTTTCACAGAAGACAATCAGTGACGTTTCATAGAGGAGACGTGACCTTGGAGCTGCATATTAACAATTTATGCGGTTGCGATAAGCAGAGACGAGGAAGAGAAGGGAGAAGGCATTCCTCAGTGGGGAGCAGCCTGAACGAAATCCTAGAGGCTGGAAAACAGGAGGTATTTTAACTGGAAAAGGAACACAGGTAATTTACTGTTGACTTGTGGGAGATGTTGAAGACCACTGAAAGCCGAGAAAATATAGTCAGAGAAGTGTCTATGGGAAAGTAATGAACATATATCTACATGCTTGATGGATCGGAATAAACGGATTGAGTAGAAGAGAAATGAAGGCAAAAGCCAGTAGAGACTGTTGCAATAGTCTAGACACAAGGTGATAAACACCTACTGACCACGGGTCAAGTGGGAGTAGGAAGGAAAGGGCAGGGTAAGAGCTGTCAGCGGGGAGAGGCAACAGGACTGACAGTGACCAGACAGCAAGGGAGGAGGGAAGCAGGTGGCACCAAAGGAGGGCATGCCATGTCCAGCCTGGGGCCCGCCCCCAAGCAGGCACCGCCCCCTGCATCTTACACAGAGGGGGCAGTGATGGTAATGTTGACCTTTCAAGCCAAAGGGTTAAGAGAAAGGAGATCACCTGCATGAACAGAGCTACAGAGCTATACTAGTCAGGTTCTCCAGAGACAGAAGTGGTAGGATATATGCATATACCCTATTAGATATAGAGAGATTGAATGACAGATTTATTATGAGAAATTGCCTGACATGATCATGGAGGCTAAGAAGTTCCACACAGGGTGTCCACATAGTCCCACCCACGTAGGCCAGGGCCCATCTGCTGTAGCGAGTCCACTGACTCAGATGCCCAGCTCATTCAAAAACTCCCTCACAGACACAGTCAGAAATACTGCGTGATCCAGGCACCCCTTGTCTCAGGCAAGTTGACACACGAAATTAACTATCAGAGGAGATCAGCCTCTCCCTCGGGGGTTGACGGAGATAAAGCCCTTGCTGAGGTGGCAGGCCCTGTGGGACAGGCCCCTGCAGGTGGGCAGCATTCAGCTGCTCCAGTGGAGTCCTAATCGTGGTGGCTCCCTCCTAGGGTTGTGTAGGTCAGCGCTACTCCAGGTGTGGTCTGGGGACCCAAGCAACAGCATCTGCAAATTCTCCAGGGGGGCCCCCAACAATTTGTGTTCTGTCAAGATCCCTGGGTGATGTGTGTGCCTGGTAAAGTCTGAGCAGCTATGGTGTGTTAGTCAGCTGCCGTAAAAAAACACCACGGACTGGGTGGCTTAACCACAGACATTTATTTCTCAGAGTTCTGGAGGCTAGAATTCCAAGATCAAGGTGCCAAACAATTCAATCCCTGGAGAGACCTTTCTTCCTGGCCTTCAGATGGCTGTCTTCTTGCTTTGTCCCCGCATGGCCTTTTCTCAGTGCACACATATGGTGGGGGAGGGGAGAGAGGGGTGGGCGTAGGGGGATATCTCTTCCTCTTCTTACAAGGCCACCAGTCCCATCAGTTTAGAATCCCACATTTATGACCTCATTTAACCTTAATTACCTCCTAACAGCCTTATCTTCAAATATAACCACATTGAGGGTTAGGGCATCAACATAATTTCGGGGGGACACAAACATTTAATCCATAGCATAGGTGTGGGTGGTATGCAGTGGTGTTACCCTTCTTGTCCGATGTTCTTACAAGGACCTGGTGGAGGTATAACTGGGGTCTCAGATGAACTCCTGAAATTGACAGGTCGTAGGCAAATACCAAACACGTTCAAAGTGTCCAGCATAAGAGCATCTAAGATCACTATAAAAATATCTCAAACGTCTTAAGTTTTTCTCCATTTGCAATTACCAATTTTGGTGTGCTTTGTAGACTCTTTCAGAGGCTGGATTAAATTATTACCCCTTTACCTACGCCACCTTCTGAGGAAAGCTGTGATAGTGGATCTCGTCCATCCTTCTAAATCAAGCACCTTTCCAAGTGTCTTATAGGAATCTAGGCACTTACTCAGTTAAATAAGTTCTTCCCAGTATAAACAGCTGCCTCATCTAAACAGTGTAATTCACCTTAGGATGGAAAAGGCATTACATTTTTTTTGCTACACATTTATTTCTGTTAAAAATTTAGAATGTGGCCCTTAGTTCAGTGTTGTTTTTTGATGATTTTATCTTGCACATAAGGTGACTAACTCATACCTCATAAGAGGGCATGTCTCCAAAACAGCCTGTGTGAAACAGACCCACTTCTCCATCTTACGATTTAAAGCAGCATTATGGATGTTCTTTTTATTACTATCTTCTCTTCCTGAGAAATGTCAAAAATTCTATTTCCAATATCTACTGTTGTTATTTATTCTCCACTTGGGAAAAGAAAAAAACAAAAATTAATTTCTCTCTCCTTTACTAGGTCCAAAATTATCTTCCAGTATCTTAAGGCAGTTAGGGTTTTGACATTCTGAAATGTTGTATATTCTTCTCTGCAGAAAGGCCTTTGAAACTAATCTTCTAGAGATGCGGGGAGTCAGTGAAAACCCACCAAAATTGCCTGTTTCCACTCAGGACCCATAACTGTTCTCCATCTCTGAAGTCATTCATGGGGAGAATTTAAGAGATTACAAATTAAACAGTGAATGGCACATGTGATGAACATATGAGAATCCACTATTTCAGAGAGGAATTGCAGCTGCCTTTCATGTCAAGGGAGTGGGAAAGTCACCCTGTATGGGGTCTTATATCACTGTCAGAGATTCAGGTGAGAAGGGCACAGTCATTGTGTCACTTGAAAGTGGTAAGGTTCTAGAAAATCATGGAAGGGCTTTTAATTCCTCCCACGTACTGCACTGTCACCTCTGGCAGCTGTCACCGAAAAGAACAGCAGCACTTATTTAAGGCCACATAAAGCCAGCACAGTCATCCCTGTATATCTGTGGGGGATTGGTTCCAGGACCCCCGACAGATACCAAAATCTATGGTTGCTGAAGGCCCTTATATAAAAGGATGTCATTTTTGCATATAATCTACACACATCTCCCATACATTTTAAATCACCTCTGGATGAAATATAATACCTAATACAATGTAAATACTCTGTCCTTAGTTGTAAATACAATGTAAATACTCTGTTCCTAATTGAAAATACAATGTAAATGCTATGTAAATATTTAACCAGCACACAGCAAATTCAAATTTTGCTTTTGGGAACTTTCTGGAATTATTTTCTCAATTTTTTAAAAAATCGGGGTATAGTTGCTTTACGATGTTGTGTTAGTTTCTGCTGTACAATGAAGTGAATCAGCTATATGTATACCTATATCCCCTCCCTCTTGGACCTCCCTCCCCTCCTCCCCCCATCCCACCCATCTACGTCATCACAGAGCACCAAGCTCAGCTCCTTGCTATACAGCAGGTTCCCGCTAGCTATCTGTTTTACACATGGTAGTCTATATATGTCAATCCCAATCTCCCAGTTTTTGACCCTGGGTCTGTTGAATCCACAGATGCAGAACACGTGGATACAGAGGGCCAACTGTAGTTAAATGGAGTTGAGGTGCGGGAAAGAAAGGACGTGCTGCTTGATGTCGTTGTTCGTTTAGACCACACGGGAACTAGTTAATTTCCTTTCTTCCTGCTGCCTCAAAGCATCACACAGGGTGAATGCGAAAAGACACAAGCTCACCCATGGGGAGCACTGAATGGCCTTCATCCTCTCCCTCCTAGAGGTGGGCTAGGCCAACCCCACCTGTTTCACGTTGACTCCAGCTCTGGGTGGACTTTGGGGTAAATATCTCCACCCTCTCCCCTACTCACTGTTAGGCCCAATGTCCACAACATCTACCAGCTCTCCCACTGACCTGTTTCTAAACCACAGAGGCAGAACTGTAGATTCTGCTTCAACAGGAGGATCTCATGACCCGGGGCCTGGCGCAGTTTGCAGTTCTTCTCTCTGGGAGGCCACATCCCAGGTGTGTTTGTCCAAGTTTATTAGAGGACCAGGGAACTAAGTAAGAATGCAGACTCTGCTCCCGACCTGTGGAGTCAGGCTCTGGGGCTGGAGCCTCACATTTCCATTCTTAGAGGCTCCCCAGTTGACTTTGGGGCACAACTGCTTTGAAAAATCCATGTTTTCTGACATTCGCACAAAGAGATGATAGGATCTGGAATCTTTTTAAGGCTCTGGAAGCTTTTTTCTTTTGGATCTATTTTAAAACAAAACAAAATATGTATTTAAAACAATTAAGTCTATTTTTTTTTAATGTTCATATTTCCATTTCTCCAGGGCCATGGCATGAGGTTGTACATCTCAGGGGTGCTGTTCAGACCATGGTCATGATAGCTGGTGCAGTTACAATGTCAGGCAGAAGGCAGTCTATGGTCCTGAGCAAGGGGGAGTTTTGTTCTCCTTTGCAAAGAGGTGCCGTTTGGGCCAGAGGACGAGCCCACACTACCCCCTATGGCTTCAAGGAAGCTCTGGCCTCAGACCCATCCCAGAAGGTTCTGACCAGGGGAGGGTCAGCTCGGAGTTAATCCTGTCCTTCCGGGATCATCTTTCCATCCTTTCCTCCCACACGGTCCCGCATCTGAATTGATTTTTCTCTCAAACTTCCAAAAACCTCCGTGGTAGACAGAGTCAGGGCCACCCCCTCCCCAGGATGTCCACATTCTCATCCACGGAGCCTGTGAATGTGTCACCTTGCGGGGCGACATGACGTCACAGCCGTGATTAAGTTAAGGGTCTTGATAATGGAGAGCGTATCCTGGGTTATCTGGGTTGGCCCAGTGTAGTCAGAGTGTTTGTTGTAAGAGAGAGGTAGGAGGGTCAGAGTCCAAAAACAAAGAGACATGACAGTGGAACCAGAGGTCAGGGTAGAGGGGGAAGGGAGTCATGAACCAAGGAATGCAGGTGCCTTAGAACCTGGGAAGGCAAGGAAACACATTCACTGCTAGATCCTCCAGAAGGGACACACCCCTGCACACACCCTGATTTTAGACGTCTTACCCCTAGAACTGTAAGAGGATACCTTTGTGTTGTTTTAAGTCACTCAGTGTGTGGTACTTGTCACAGCAGAAATAGAAAACTCACACAACCTCCTAGCATTTTTGCGGCATTTTTTCCAGCAAACCCTGATTGCGCAGTTTTTACACAACAGACAGCATGCTGGCTCTAGGGGTGAGTGATGGGCACTGGGGCTTCTAAGCTGCAGGAGTAACAGGAGAGTTGGAGGACGGTTGTTCAGTTGTTGTGAGAAGCTCGGCGGCAGTGGTATAATAAAGCTGTCCCATGGGTTCCTGTCCACTTCTCCCCATACACCCAGCTCAGTGATGTCAGCAGCCATGGCTGCCTCTCCAACGTTGTTAAGATGGAACATCTGTGATTCAATTATCTGATTGTGACCCAGCAGACACTAACTTAGTACTAACTGTGTACCAGTCATTCTCCCAAGCTCTTTATCAATATTCACTTGCTGAATTATTATTCCAACACCATGACATGGGTACTGTTGTTAATCCCATTTTAAAGATGAGGAAACTGAGACTCAGAGAATTTACCTAAGACCATGGGGCTTGTACAGAGCAGAGCCAGGATGCATGTCTGAGCAGCCTATTCCCAGGGTCTCCATCCAAATCTTCACTGTGCTGTGTCCCCCTGGGTTGGAGCATTCCCTTCTTTAACCACAGGCAACAGAGGCCTAGATTCTTACCCCACATCCTTTGTCCCACTGAAATAAAACCCTACAGACCTAGAAGTTCTGTAAAAGCATGAAATGATAAACTAGCCCACACCTGGGGGATTCATCAGAATAGGAAAGGAGCAGAAAGCCATGAGCTAAAGGGACTTAGCAACATGGTGAAAAGATGCTGGAAGCTCAGATGCTCTTCCTCGTGGGCACTTTGGGAAGCACGTTTTGACTCAATCATCAGATGTTCAGTTGTTGGGCCAGACCCTGGGCTCCGTGCTTGGAACACCCCACAGAACAAGGAAGCCTGCTTCCTGCCCTCGGGAAGAGCCTGCTTTCTGCCCACATTTTCAGAATGTGGGCAGAAAACAGGGGCAGCCAGGGCCAGGTTTAGAATCACTTTGTAATCTATGCAGCTGTGTAGGAAGAAGCTAGTTGTTCTATACTTAGGTATGCAGATCAGAGCAAAGGTACAGAGGAACATTATTTTCAATCACAGTGTTTCCACCCCAGATGTAGTGCTTGATAATAGAGCCACATTGGACATCCTCACTTAGGTTTTGGTAATTTTTATTTTAGCAAAACAACCTTCCTTTTGAATAATGGAAAAAATCACCCATGCAATACTGAGCTTTTTCCTTACTCTTGATGATACAAACATATGTCTACTGTATCTGATGGGAGAGAGCTCTCTATAAAATAATGATGGCCTCTAGTGGGGGTAAATGGATCTGAATTTTTTTTTTTTTCTGAAAAGAAATACAAGCCTGATGCATCATCATTAACTTTTTGGCTGCATTGTCGAGAGTACAGCTAAATTTGTTGCAAATGAATACATCTGAAGAAGTGACAAAAGAAGGGGCCTTTAGCAGGGAATGAGAAGGTGAGATTTGAATGGAAGGTGGTTTTTGACCCTCATGATATGGTACCATTTTCTTCCTTCCAAATGGTCCCTCCAAATGGACTCAACTCTATTCCCATCTAATTGACAGATCTTTCTTGCTGAAGAGGAACCAAGGTGGTTCAAGAGGTCAGAAAGAGTCCTACACAGACCTCAGTAGCAACTCTTTTAGTCTTAATTGTTGACATTTATGTAACATTCTTCAAGTTAAATATGAGAGAAAATAAATGGCTCCATATTTTTGCAAGCCTGACATTTTTCTCTCTTGTGTCTTCCTACTTCGTAAGTAAAATGTATTTCTCTGTAGCTGCTTTCCAGATGGTTACTGTGCAACATAGGCTAAGTCAGGACTGCAGATGATTTGGGTTCATACCATGTGGCCGCTGTCCCGCTGCCTCAGTAGTAGGCTGGTGGTGGATAGAAAAAGATCACTGCTGGCACAGAGTGACAGGAGAACAGACACTGCTGGTTGTTGTGTCTTGCGTGTAGTCTATAGCAGATTCTTCAGCTACATAGCAAGTAAATTATCCCTAACACTGTTCCATTTCTGAAGAGGCTAGTTTCACATAAAAACAAAGAGAGCTGATAGTGATTTGAGACTTCGGATAACTAAGTCATGATAGCTCTGATGTGCATATAAAGGTTCGGAGCTGGAAGGAGACTAAGGGTTTGGCAGACCCAAGCCTCTTGTTTGAGACAAGAAGAGACTGAAGTTCAGGCTGGACCAGCACTCAGGGTACACAGCCTCCCTCCAGTCCTGGGCTTCATGGATACATGTCTCCCTCACATTGTACCTTAGGAAAATCAACCCAGGGATACAGTTTGGGTTGTGTGAGGTAGTATCACATAAAAATAGAAACACACGTACACCAGAGAATTGCCAACTGAATGCTTTTAAATGCTCCAGGCAGGAAAGACGGGAACCATGAGATTGCAGAAAAGCAAAAAGGAGAGAAGAGGGAGGCAGGGAACTGGATTGAGAAGAACATCACAGAAGAGCAACGAACAAAGAGGGGAAGCAGGACACAGAAGTGACAAGGCCACGGTGGAAAGGAGTGAAGCTGGTCACAGAACTTTCCATCTGCCTTATTTTATAAAAGTTCAAGTTCAGCCACATCTTGTATCAATATTACCAAATGTGGAAAAACATGTAATAGCTTCATTTAGTAATTGTTTACTAAGAGCCAGTCCCAGTGGGAACTGCTTTGTTTATAGAATCCCCACTTATCCTTTCATCAGCCTCTGAGGTAAACAGGACCTTGATCCCCATTGTACAGATGATGAAACTGTGGCTCAGAGATATTGAGCAACTTGTCCAAAGCCACAGAGCCGTCCTGTGCCATGGACTAGGTTTGCCTTCAGGGCTGCACAGGTTCAAAGCTGGCCCTCTTTACAACTCACCTGGCCTTAGCTGGATAACTGAGTTTGCTTTGACTCATAACAATGTCATCCCCCAAATGACTCCACGCCTAAAAGGGAGAAATAAATCAAACAAAAATAAGACAAACGTGACATTCTGAGAACAAAGACACATTACGTCCCTGCGCTCTGTGTGAGGATTTTGTGCAAAGGCTGTTCCCCACTGCACTTTCTGGTTAAGGACTGCAGGGGTCTCTAGCTGGGAACTGAGATTTGAGGTGTGAAGAGCAAAACAGAGTAGGCCGGGGCGAGTGGGTCACACAGCGGCCAAAGCGAGGCCGAGAGGGAGGGGTGTGCGGCCCTCACCTGAGGCTGTCAGGTGTTAGTGAAAGCATGAGGGCGTCTTAACATTCCAGGACTATCACCTAGCCATGAAAGAGAGGGTGCAGGAGCGGTGCCAGGTTACCTGGGGATGCTGTGAGCTAGTTCTGCGTGAGAGAAGTAACGCAGAGAAACATGGTCGTAACCAAATACACTGTGACCCCAGACCATGCGCTGTGCCCATATGTGTGCTGTGCGTGCATCTGTGTGGAGGATTGTATGATTACAGAGAAAACTATGAAAGGACGTACACAGCATTATAACAGAGTCGGCCTAAGTGTGTTTATGTGGAGGGGAGGGAGAGAATATAAGGATGGGGCAGAAATATCTGTAATTAAATACACAGTGTATGATGTGTTTCTCTTTATGCAAAATTACCTAAGTGTGTGTGTGTGTGTGTGTGTGTGTGTGTGTGTGTGTGTGTGTGTGGGCTCGTGCCTCTGCATGCCTATGTGCATGTTCTTGTGTGTGTAAAGAGTGCCGTGAAAAACAGGTCGGCAAAAATGTGACCGTAATTGCTTCAAGTGGCTGAGTTTTAGGTGGACTTTTATTTTCTTTTTCAAACTTAAGTCTATTTCTCTAAGTTTCTGGTAAGTTTTTGAGTGAAGAAAAAACATTAAAATATTACTTTGGCTTTAAAAAATAATACAGCCATTTATTAAAGTTATAAATGCAAAAAGCCTGTATCTTCCTTTAACTTTTATTTTTTCATCTTTATTGGAGTACAATTGCTTTACAATGGTGTGTTAGTTTCTGCTTTATAACAAAGTGAATCAGTTATACATATACATACGCTCCCATATCTCTTCCCTCTTGCGTCTCCCTCCCTCTCACCCTCCCTATCCCACCCCTCTAGGTGGTCACAAAGCACGGAGCTGATCTCCCTGTGCTATGCGGCTGCTTCCCACTAGCTATCTATTTTACGTTTGGTAGTTTATATATGTCCATGCCAATCTCTCACTTTGTCACAGCTTACCCTTCCCCCTCCCCGCGTCCCCAAGTCCATTCTCTAGTAGGTCTGTGTTTTAATTTGCGTCTTGCCCCTAGGTTCTTCATGACATTTTTTTTTCTTTGATTACATATATATGTGTTAGCATACGGTATTTGTCTTTCTCTTTCTGACTTACTTCACTCTGTATGACAGACTCTATGTCCATCCACCTCACTACAAATAACTCAATTTCATTTCTTTTTTATGGCTGAGTAATATTCCATTGTATATATGTGCCACATCTTTATCCATTCATCCGATGATGGACACTTCAGTTGTTTCCATCTCCTGGCTATTGTAAATAGAGCTGCAATGAATATTTTGGTACTTGACTCTTTTTGAATTATGGTTTTCTCAGGGTATATGCCCAGTAATGGAATTGCTGCGTCATATGGTAATTCTATTTGTAGTTTTTGAAGGAACCTCCATACTGTTCTCCATAGTGGCTGTACCAATTCACATTCCCACCAGCAGTGCAAGAGTGTTCCCTTTTCTCCACACCCTCTCCAGCATTTATTGTTTCTAGAATTTTTGACGATGGCCATTCTGACCGGTGTGAGATGATATCTCATTGTAGTTTTGATTTGCATTTCTCTAATGATTAATGATGTTGAACATCCTTTCATGTGTTTGTTGGCACTCTGTATATCTTCTTTGGTGAAATGTCTATTTAGGTCTTCTGCCCATTTTTGGATTGGGTTGTTTGTTTTTCTGTTATTGAGCTGCATGAGCTGCTTGTAAATTTTGGAGATTAATCCTTTGTCAGTTGCTTCATTTGCAAATATTTTCTCCCATTCTGAGGCTTGTATTTTGATCTTGTTTATGGTTTCCTTTGCTGTGCAAAACCTGTTAAGTTTCATTAGGTCCCATTTGTTTATTTTTGTTTTTATTTCCATTTCTCTAGGAGGTGGGTCAAAAGGATCTTGCTGTCATTTATGTTATAGAGTTTTCTTCCTATGTTTTCCTCTAAGAGTTTGAAGCTTTCTGGACTTACATTTAGGTCTTTAATCCATTTTGAGCTTATTTTTGTGTATGGTGTTAGGGAGTGTTCTAATTTATACTTTTACATGTACCTGTCCAGTTTTCCCAGCACCACTTATTGAAGAGGCTGTCCTTTCTCCACTGTACATTCCTGCCTCCTTTATCAAAGATAAGGTGACCATATGTGCGTGGGTTTATCTCTGGGCTTTCTATCCTGTTCCATTTATCTATATTTCTGTTTTTGTGCCAGTACCATACTGTCCTGATTACTGTAGCTTTGTAGTATAGTCTGAAGTCAGGGAGCCTGATTCCTCCAGCTCCGTTTTTTCTTCTCAAGATTGCTTTGGGTATTCAGGGTCTTTTGTGTTTCCATACAAATTGTGAAATTTTTTGTTCTAGTTCTGTGAAATATGCCAGTGGTAGTTTGATAGGGATTGCATTGAATCTGTAGATTGCTTTGGGTAGTAGAGTCATTTTCACAATGTTGACTCTTCTAATCCAAGAACATGGTATATCTCTCCATCTATTTCTATCATCTTTAATTTCTTTCATCAGTGTCTTATAAATTTCTGCATACAGGTCCTTTGTCTCTTTTGGTAGGTTTATTCCTAGATATTTTATTCTTTTTGTTGCAGTGGGAAATGGGAGTGTTTTCTTGATTTCACTTTCAGATTTTTCATCATTAGTGTATAGGAATGCCAGAGATTTCTGTGCATTAATTTTGTATCCTGCTACTTTACCAAATTCATTGATTAGCTCTTGTAGTTTTCTGGTAGCATCTTTAGGATTCTCTATGTATAGTATCATGTCATCTGCAAACAGTGGCAGTTTTACTTCTTCTTTTCCGATTTGGATTCCTTTTATTTCCTTTTCTTCTCTGATTGCTTTGGCTAAAACTTCCAAAACTATGTTGAATAAGAGTGGTGAGAGTGGGCAACCTTGTCTTCTTCCTGATCTTAGTGGAAATGCTTTCAGTTTTTCACCATTGAGGATGATGTTGGCTGTGGGTTTGTCATATATGGCCTTTATTATGTTGAGGAAAGTTCTGTCTTCACCTACTATCTGCAGGGTTCTTATCAAAAATGGGTGTTGAACTTTGTTGAAAGCTTTCTCTGCATCTATTGAGATGACCATATGGTTTTTCTCCTTCAGTTTGTTAATATGGTATATCACATTGATTGATTTGCATATACTGAAGAATCCTTGCATTCCTGGAATAAACTCCGCTTGATCATGGTGTATGATCCTTTTAATGTGCTGGTGGATTCTGTCTGCTAGTATTTTGTTGAGGATTTTTGCATCTATGTTCATCAGTGATATTGGCCTGTAGTTTTCTTTCTTTGTGACATCCTTGTCTGCTTTTTGTATCAGGGTGATGGTGGCCTCATAGAATGATTTGGGAGTGTTCCTCCCTCTGCTATATTTTGGAAGGGTTTGAGAAGGATAGGTGTTAGCTCTTCTCTAAATGTTTGACAGAATTCGCCTGTGAAGCCATCTGGTCCTGGGCTTTTGTTTGTTGGAAGATTTCTGATCACAGTTTCAATTTCAGTGCTTGTGATTGGTCCTTCATATTTTCTATTTCTTCCTGATTCAGTCTTGGCAGGTTGTGCATTTCTAAGAATTTGTCCATTTCCTCCACGTTGTCCATTTTATTGGCATAGAGTTGCTTGTAGTAATCTCTCATGATCTTTTGTATTTCTGCAGTGTCAGTTGTTACTTCTCCTTTTTCATTTCTAATTCTGTTGATTTGAGTCTTCTTCCTTTTTTTCTTGATGAGTCTGGCTAATAGTCTGTCAATTTTGTTTATCTTCTCAAAGAACCAGCATTTAGTTTTATTGATCTTTGCTGTTGTTTCCTTCATTTCTTCTTCATTTATTTCTGATCTGATCTTTATGATTTCTTTCCTTCTGCTAACTTTGTGGATTTTTTGTTCTTCTTTCTCTAATTGCTATAGGTGCAAGGTTAGGTTGTTTATTCGAGATGTTTCCTGTTTCTTAAGGTAGTA
This sequence comes from Delphinus delphis, assembly GCF_949987515.2. Taxonomy (NCBI): domain Eukaryota; kingdom Metazoa; phylum Chordata; class Mammalia; order Artiodactyla; family Delphinidae; genus Delphinus; species Delphinus delphis. The sequence goes on from NC_082686.1 coordinate 5,247,128, forward strand.
TTGTATTGCTATAAACTTCCCTCTTAGAACTGCTTTTGCTGCATCCCATAGGTTTTGGGTGGTCATGTCTCCATTGTCATTTTTTTCTATGTATTTTTTGATTTCCTCTTGGATTTATTCAGTGATCACTTCATTATTAAGTAGTGTATTGTTTAGCCTCCATGTTTTTGTATTTTTTACAGATCTTTTCCTGTAATTGATATCTAGTCTCATAGCATTGTGGTCGAAAAAGATACTTGATACAATTTCAATTTTTTTAAATTTACCAAGCTTGATTTGTGACCCAAGATATGATCTATCCTGGAGAATATTCCATGAGCACTTGAGAAAAATGTGTATTCTGTTGTTTTTGGATGGAATGTCCTATGAATATCAATTAAGTCCGTCTTGTTTAATGTATCATTTAAAGCTTGTGTTTCCTTATTTATTTTCATTTTGGATGAAAGTGGGGTGTTAAAGTCCTCTACTATGAATGTGTTACTGTTGATTTCCCCGTTTATGGCTGTTAGTATTTGCCTTATGTATTGAGGTGCTCCTATGTTGGGTGCATAATATTTACAATTGTTATATCTTCTTCTTGGATCAACCCCTTGATCATTATGTAGTGTCCTTCTTTGTCTCTTCTAATAGCCTTTATTTTAAAGTCTATTTTGTCTGATATGAGAATTGGTAGTCCAGCTTTCTTTTGGTTTCCATTTGCATGGAATATCTTTTTCCATCCCCCCACTTTCAGTCTGTATGTGTCTCTAGGTCTGAAGTGGGTCTCTTGTAGACAGCATATATATGGGTCTTGTTTTTGTATCCATTTAGCCAGTCTGTGTCTTTTGGTGGGAGCATTTAATCCATTTACATTTAAGGTAATTATCAATATGTATGTTCCTATTCCCATTTTCTTAATTGTTTTGTATTTGTTATTATAGGTCTTTTCCTTCTCTTGTGTTTCTTTCCTAGAGAAGATCCTTTAGCATTTGTTGTAAAGCTGGTTTGGTGGTGCTGAACTCTCTCAGCTTTTGCTTGTCTGTAAAGGTTTTAATTTCTCCATCAAATCTGAATGAGATCCTTGCTGGGTAGAGTAATCTTGGTTGTAGGTTTTTTTCCTTCATCACTTTACATATGTCCTGCCACTCCCTTCTGGCTTGCAGAGTTCCTGCTGAAAGATCAACTGTTAACCTTATGGGGATTCTCTTGTGTGTTATTTGTTGTTTTTCCCTTGCTGCTTTTAATATGTTTTCTTTGTATTTAATTTTTGATAGTTTGATTAATATGTGTCTTGGCATGTTCCTCCTTGGATTTATCCTGTATGGGACTCTCTGTGCTTCCTGGACTTGATTAACTATTTCCTTTCCCATATTAGGGAAGTTTTCAACTATAATCTCTTCAAATATTTTCTCAGTCCCTTTGTTTTTCTCTTCTTCTTCTGGGACCCCAATTACTCAAATGATGGTGTTTTTAATTTTGTCCTAGAGGTCTCTCAGACTGTCCTCAATTCTTTTCATTCTGTTTCCTTTATTCTGATCTGTGGTAGTTATTTCCACTATTTTATCTTCCAGGTCACTTATCCATTCTTCTGCCTCAGTTATTCTGCTATTGATCCCTTCCAGAGTATTTTTAATTTCATTTATTGTGCTGTTCATCATTGCTTGTTTCATCTTTAGTTCTTCTAGGTGTTTGTTAAATGTTTCTTGCATTTTCTCTATTCTATTTCCAAGATTTTGGATCATCTTTACTATCATTTTTCTGAATTCTTTTTCAGGTAGACTGCCTATTTCCTCTTCATTTGTTAGGTCTGGTGGGTTTTTATCTTGCTCCTTCAACTGCTGTGTGTTTTTCTGTCTTCTCATTTTGCTTGTCTTCCTGTTTTTGGGGTCTCTTTTTGCAGGCTGCAGCTTCGTAGTTCCCGTTGTTTTTGGTGTCTGTCCCCAGTTGCTAAAGTTGGTTCAGTGGGTTGTGTAGGCTTTCTGGTGGATGAGGCTTTCTGGGACTAGTGCCTGTGTTCTGGTGGATGAGGCTGGATCCTGTCTTTCTGGTGGGCAGGTCCACATCTGGTGGTGTGTTTTGGGGTGTCTGTGGACTTATTATGATTTTAGGCAGTCTCTCTGCTAATAGGTGGGGTTGTGTTCCTGTCTTGCTAGTTGTTTGGCATACGGTGTCCAGCACTGTAGCTTGCTGGTCGTTGAGTGAAGCTGGGTGTTGGTGTTGAGATAGAGATCTCTGGGAGATTTTCGCCATTTGATATTATGTGGAGCTGGGAGGTCTCTTGTGGACCAGTGACCTGAAGTTGGCTCTCCCACCTCAGAGGCACAGCACTGACTCCTGGCTGCAGCAGCAAGAGCCTTTCATCCACACGGCTCAAAATAAAAGGCAGAAAAAGTAGAAAGGAGGAAAGAGGATAAAATAAAATAAAATAAAGTAAGATAAAATAAAGTTATTAAAATAAATATTAATAAAAAATTTAAAAAAAAAAACCAGACGGATAGAACCCTAGGACAAATGGTGAAAGCAAAGCTATACAGACAAAATCTTACACAGAAGCATACACATACACACTCACAAAAAGAGGAAAAGGGGAAAAAATAATAAATCTTGCTCTCAAAGTCCACCTCCTCAGTTTGGGATGATTGTCTATTCAGGTATTCCACAGATGCAGTGTACATCAAGTTGATTGTGGAGATTTAATCCACTGCTTCTGAGGCTGCTGGGAGAGATTTCCCTTTCTCTCCTTTGTTTGCACAGCTCCCGGGACTCAGCTTTGGATGTGGCCCCGCCTCTGCATGTAGGTTGCCGGAGGGCGTCTGTTCTTTGCTCAGACAGGACGGGGTTAAAGGAGCCGCTGATTTGGGGGCTCTGGCTCACTCAGGCCGGGGGGAGGGAGGGGTGCGGATGCGGGGCAAGCCTGCGGTGGCAGAGGCCGGCATGATGTTGCACCAGCCTGAGGTGCGCCGTGCGTTCTCCCAGAGGAGTTGACCCTGGATCCCGGGACCCTGGCAGTGGCGGGCTGCACAGCCTCCCTGGAAGGGGGGTGTGGATAGTGATCTGTGCTCGCACACAGGCTTCTTGGTGGTGGCAGCAGCAGCCTTAGCATCTCATGCCCGTCTCTGGGGTCCGCGCTTTTAGCCGCGGCTCGTGCCCGTCTCTAGAGCTCCTTTAAGCAGCGCTCTTAATCCCCTCTCCTCACGCACCAGGAAACAAAGAGGGAAGAAAAAGTCTCTTGCCTCTTCGGCAGTTCCAGACTTTTCCCCGGACTCCCTCCTGGCCAGCCGTGGCACACTAACCCCTTCAGGCTGTGTTCACGCCGCCAACCCCCGGTCCTCTCCCTGCGCTCCGACCCGAAGCCCGAGCCTCAGCTCTCAGCCCCGCCCGCCCCGGCGGGTGAGCAGACAAGCCTCTCGGGCTGGTGAGTGCCGGTCAGCCCCGATCCTCTGTGCAGGAATCTCTGCGCTTTGCCCTCCGCACCCCTGTGGCTGTGCTCTCCTCCGTGGCTCTGAAACTTTCTGCCTCAGCCACCCGCAGTCTCCGCCCGCAAAGGGGCTTCTAGTGTGTGGAAACCTTTCCTCCTTCACGGCTCCCTCCAACTGGTGCAGGTCCCGTCCCTATTCTTTTGTCTCTGTTTATTCTTTTTTCTGTTGCCCTACCCAGGTACGTGGGGAGTTTCTTGCCTTTTGGGAGGTCTGAGGTCTTCTGCCAGCGTTCAGTGGGTGTTCTGTAGGAGTTGTTCCACGTGTAGATGTATTTCTGATGTATCTGACAGTTTCTGAAGGATCACCATGTTCTCTATAATTATTTTTAACTGTAGGCTCAACAGGCAGATATACTGGCTTATCTCCTCCTGCCCAGGTTCCTTGGTAGTCTTTTTTTACCCTGTGATTGAGGTTATGGAACAGGATTGAAGTGAGGAGGTAAATACTTAAAAATTTGGAGCAACCAGTCAGCTCCAAACTCCAGAACCCCACACTCTGCAGGCAGCCCCTTGGACATGCTGCTTCTCCGCTTCTGGGTGGGTCCTAAGCAGAGGCCCTTCCCCCAAGGCCTTTTCTGGGTCCTGAGGCTAGGCTCTGCACCATGCTCAAATGTGTCCTTCCTTTAACTTTTAGTTCAACTCACAAATCTTATTAACCTACAGATATATCTAGCAAATCTGAACAAGTGCTTTTAAGGGATTTTTGATTAATGTTTAGTTCCATTTATAAACTTAGCTTTTTTATTCATTTTTGCAGATTGAACTATATTTATAAATTAAATATATTTGATTTCCTTTTTAAGTACTCCAATTATCGGACTGACAATAGCTTCCTGGAATCCAAATAATTTTTATAATTCAAGTAAGTTAAACTTACAGGTAAATTTAGTTCTTCTTATAATTTCTTAAATGTTACACTGTTGTGTCTAGCCCAGTAAGTGGTTCAGCTAATATCACTTATCCAAATCAGTTACTCAATTATACATTAAAATTTGTATTACTAATCTGATGTGAAACTCTAATATACTCATAAACATTTAAACTGCATGAACTTCTTATCATAAAAATAGTAATATTGAGGTTTTCTTCTCTAAAACATTTCTGTACTGAATTCTAACTCTTTCTGGAGCTAGAAAGTGATTATCTGCTGAGGAAACATGACATGTAAACAGTGTGAGGCCAGCTTCTTCAGCATCTTCAGGGATATTTTCTTTTTCTTTTTTTTAGTAGATATGGAGTCCTCACATTCCCCCCACCCCAGATTTATTTATTTATTTATTTAATTTTGTTTGGCCTCACCACGTGGCATGCGGGAGTCTCCGGCCAGGGACTGAACCCACGCCCCCTGAAGTAGAAGCGTGGAGTCTTAACCACTGGACCTCCGGGAAGTCCCCAGGGATATTTTCTTAGTGGACTGAGGTTTCTTAACAACCAGGGCAGCCCCGTGTAGGAACAGTGACTGGTTTCTTGTTCTTGGACCTCAGTCCCACCCTGTTCTGTGGTTGCTCCATGGAAACTCTTCAAATGGGGTGTGTCATGCTCCACTCTCCCTAGGTCCACGTTACTGATTGTCTGACTCCGTGGCTGTACCAGACATCAGTCACTCCTTCTCAGGGCGCGAAGCCACTCGATTTGATTCAACAAATCCATTTTGCTCCATTATACTTGAATTTTTTCCATATTCCTCTTGTCCTTAGGGTTATAACAACAAATATAATTCAATATCTCTGTGCATAATGCATGACGTTATTGGACGCGTGGTCAGTGTTTAGGGCTGCCAGTGCAATGCGCCATACAATGCCAGTACAATTCCATTCTGTAACCATGTACTATTATCAACCTTGGAAGGAAGGAAGGAGGGAAGGAAGGAAGGGAGGTAGGGAGGAAGGGAGGAAAGTGAATAAAAAGGAAAAGAAACAAAGGAAGAACCCAGTGATGGTGGTATTTCAGAAGGACACAGGAGCCAACTGAAAGAGCTTTCAATGGCTAAATCTGAAGCAAATTTAAACAATAAAATAAAGTAGTATTGGATTATAATTCAAAGTATAAGATGAATATTTGAGAGTTCACATGAATATAAACAGACAATTGAATAAATAAATAAAGGAAACAAACTTCCCTGGCGAAAGAATTCCACCTAGTTTAAGTAGACACACCCCCTCGGAGTAGTGTAGGACAGCTCTGCTCCTCAGGTGTGGGCTGTGCATGGTCCTGCCTCCAAAGTGGACAGGAATATAGAGAAAGCAGGGAGAGTAACTGACAGCAGGGAAACCTGACGCATGACCTCAGCCGGGTGATCAAGGTCAGCCTGCGCAGCGATCAGGCATATTGATCGCGTGGACCCTTGGTGTGATGTGATGCGCACAGCACCTCACCTCTGGGGTCCTCTCCTCAGAAAAGCACATGATCTCAGTCTAACAATGAGGAAAATATCAATACCAGACAAATCCCAA